>NC_142018.1:14885000-15185000 GCF_049901735.1 Notechis scutatus
AAGGGAAGGATGGAGGGAGGAATAGCCATAGCACTTAGACCTATATACCACTTCACAGTGCTCCATGGCCCTCTCTAAGCAGTTTACAGAGTCAGCCTCTGGGCCCCCAACAATCAGGGTCCTCATTTTATCAACCTCAGAAGAATGGAAGGCTGAGTCAACCTTGAGCCGGTCAGGATCGATCTGCTGGCAGTGAGCAGTCAGTTAGAATGCAGTACTGTATTCTGACCACTGAGCCACCACAGAAAATAAACCAATAGTACAGTGGTGGCAAGCTTCTGATGACCATCATCAGAAGAATTGTAAGGATACCTGGGTAGCCAAGATATTTTTCATGAGCAGTATATATATATTTCTTTTCCCATTCAAATTCATTCAGCTCCTGGAACCTTTCCATGAATCTCTATTCCTGAACTCCAGGTCCAGAGAACTAGAGGCTTGCCATCACCATACTATTGGTTTCTTGTCCATTTCCATCTCAGAATAAATGGCATGCAATTTTTATAGTCGTTACTGTACCTACTGTAATAAGAAGCTAAAATCTGGATGGCCACTGGATAGCATTGGAGAAACGAAGGAAAACTATTATATTGTTCCCATTTAATGAGAGAGCAAGAGGAGAAATGTTTAGATCCAAGCCTTCTTCTAGTCTTAGAGAAAGAAAGCTATTAAAACTCCAGGACCTGCAGTGAGTGGCTGAGAATGAGTAAGCAGCTGCAATATTGACCTGACTGCTCAATCAAGCAGAAATGACAGATAACATTGAACCTGTCAGATAAAAGCACAAGCTTTTATCATGCCCAGTCTGCTTGCAACTGCCTTCTTTGCATTTGACCTTTCCACTGTCTTCTTTTTGTTTCCCTGTCCTCTTGGTTGTGACCATCACTAGAAGAATCCTGAAGATACCTTGGGTGCCCATGATAGCAATAGCATAGCAATAGCATAGCTTAGACTTATATACTGCTTCACGGTGCTTTACAGCCTTCTCTCAGCAGTTTACAGAGTCAGCCTGTTGCCCCCCAACAATCTGGGTCCTCATTTTACCCACCTTGAAAGGATGGAAAGCTGAGTCAACCTTGAGCCTGGTGGGATTTGAACTGCAGAATTGCAGGCAGCTGGCAGTCAGTAGAAGTAGCCTGCAGTACTGCACTGTAACCACTGCGCCACCATGCCTCTTGATGATGACCTTCAAGAACATCACTTCTTTGTTTCACTTTCTCTCTTGTTCATCATTAGAACAGGGGGCTCACCTGTTAAGAAATGTACACACCTTTTAGCTGAAACTAGGATATTGAAGTGTGATATCAAGACAAAGCAGGATTGATTTATCTCATTGATTTGCGTAGTATTGTTTTCATTAGCCTTCTCCATTCTGGGTGCTGCTTCTAAGAGGAGTTTGGAGAAACATGACCATGGCTGGAAATTAGTGTATGTACAACTGAGGAAGAGTCATATTGGAAGACGTTGGTCTGGATTCACAACGGCTTCCAAGACTTTATGATAGGACTCAATGGTCAGTCATTCGTGGCTTTTGCAGATTATAATTTTAAACTCTTTTAGAATTATTATTACATGGTAAAACTTTGTTACGAAGTCTGATTCTTTGGGAAAATTTCAGGTAACAAGACAGTATAGGGTTTCCTGCCTGAGCAGGGGGTTGGACTAGAAGACCTCCAAGGTCCCTTTCAGCTATTCTATTCTATTCTATTCTATTCTATTCTATTCTATTCTATTCTATTCTACTCTACTCTACTCTACTCTACTCTACTCTACTCTACTCTATTCTATTCTATTCTATTCTATTCTATTCTATTCTATTCTAATCTACTCCACTCCACTCCACTCCACTCCACTCTATTCTATATTCCAATATATGATCTATTCTATTCTATTCTATTCTGTTCTGTTCTGTTCTGTTCTGTTCCGTTCCGTTCTGTTCTGTTCCATTCCATTCCATTCCATTCTATTCCTCTTCTCTTCTCTTCTCTTCTCTTCTCTTCTCTTCTCTTCTCTTCTCTTCTCTTCTCTTCTCTTCTCTTCTCTTCTGCAAGATGCTGACTTTGTAAACCACTTACAGAAGGTTGTAAAGCACTAAGACATGCTATATGAGTTTAAGTGCTATTCCTTTTGCTATTATTGTTCACTCAACTTAGAATAAAAATCCAATGATGCTGTACCTGGAATTAAAATAACAATGTGAATTTTAGTTTGATTCCTTTCCATCAAAACCTAGCACTTTCACAAATTCAAACGCATCATTCAGCTGAGATATCGTGAGTGTGAGATTAAGATTTAAAAGTTGAAGTATTACCTTACCCTAAAAAGATACCTGATAGTTCCTTTTTATTAAGTTTAAATTCCTACCAAGATTAACTAGGGCTTTGGAAACTTTAATTGGTCAGATGTGTAGACCAATGTGTAAGGTATGTGTAGACCTTAGTAGCCAGTCTTTTTTTTGTGGTCTACCTTATCTCTAAACTAAGCATGGCGCTGAATCTTTGTGTTTCTTTTTGTAACTGATATTTCATCTCTTCTGGTCTCTTAGCCGTAAAAGGATGAAATCTTAGATCTGCCACTACCTCTAGCCAATTCAGTTCTGCCCTCAGACTCATTTACCCTATTGCTTAGAAGGTTCCCTTATAAATTGGAGGCACACAGTCATCTGTCACTTTCTTTAGGAGTGCTCAAAGGTAATAGAAGCTAAAGAAAAATTATTTGGAGAATCAACACATTGCGTTTTTGTGTGTGATATAGTTTCACCAGTGTCCTAGAGCTGTGCGTGTTGGGTTGTGGTGAGAAAGAGACAATTCCTATATCAAGTCCAGCCAATGGACCTGGTGGGTTACCTTGAGAGCTATTCATTCATTCTCTCTGTGTGTCTTCCTCCATACACAATTCACTCTAGTAAATCATAATATATTTTTGTCTCTACCGTATTGGTTTTTACTTGTACATCCTAAATTTCATTAAATTCCCATCTTCCATGTCTTGGTTGCCTGAGGCTATTAAGACAGAGCAAAACTTTCCTGCTTCAAGGAAAGGACCTGCAAATTAAGAAAAATATGAATCATCCAATTGTTTCCTTGAGCTTCCTTCTAATAAAGCTAAGTAGCACAGAATCCCTGGGGCGGGTTTGAATTTGTATGACTTTGTCTGCTTTTAGTTCATTATAACTAAAAACATTGTTAGAACACAGTATGAATTTGGATATGTGTGTTATGTTGTGTACCTGTATATCTATTGCTGGGGAAAACTTTAAATTCTACATGAAGATGAGAAAGTTGTACATTAGAGCACATCTTCTCCATTTTATTTTCCAAAGTATTCCAATCCCTAAAGAGTTGTTACTTTAAAAACAAAACATTGAAAGAAGTTGGATGGAGACTAGGACCTTGTAAGCAAAGCATATTTTTACTACTAAGTTTACATATTTGTTCAACAACAACAACAACAACCTCCACTTACTTTGAACTTAAATATCCCAGGCTCCATCGATAGCTCCAAATATTGTGCTGCAATATCTATTGTAGGGACAAGGAATCCTAAGCCTATGATGTTGGATAGACAAAAAGGACAGGACAAGAAGCAATGGGTAGAAACTAATCAAAGAGAGAAGCAACTTAGAACTAAGGAGAAATTTTCTGACAGAACAATTAATCAGTGGAACAACTTGCTTCCAGAAGTTGTAAATGATCCAACACTGGAAGTCTTTAAGAAGAGATTGGATAGCCATTTGTCTAAAATTCCTGCCTAAGCAAGGGGTTGGACTAGAAGACCTTCAGTGTCTCTTCCAATTCTGTTATTCTATTGTGTTCTGTTTTATTCTTTTCTATATGGAGGGATCATGGGAGTTGTAGGATATTTTTGTTTTAAATGAAAAGAGAGTCAGAGTGGTTGCTGGACATGGTAGGATGTGAACATTCATTTTAGACCCAGAAAAATACTTGATGGGAGCAGGAGGGCCAGTGCAGCATCATTCAGCTGGGAAAATAGGGGATGTGTATTTAATAAGCTTTCAGAATAAATATTCCTGGATGTCATGTGATATTTAACTGCTCTTTGAAGTAGTAAGTAACTTTGAAGAGACATTAAATCTAACCTTCAATGAATATTCCAAAAATGTCCGTGTTTCCTGTTGCCCCAGGCTCCATCTATTCATGCTAGATCTGAAAAGGGCAAAAATTATGCTCTCTACCACAGTGTCCACAATCATCAGCCTTATGCAAGCCAGGTTTCTCCAAAGAGCTTGGAGGACACAACCCATCATTCCCAGCCTGAATGGAGCCAGGCAGGGAGGGGATGATACAGGTTGAAGACAAACAACTGGGAGGCTGCTGGGAGGAGCAATCTATGTGTTCTGAAACAAGTTGACAGCTGAGCACATGAGGCTCTATTTCTAGCAAAGACTTGCTGAGAAGGTAGACCTCCTTGACATAAATTGAAACCTAGGAGTTTCCAAACGGGATTGATCTGGGATAGATCTTAAGAATGAATGAATGAATGAATGAATGAATGAATGAATGAATGAATTCTTTATTGGCCAAGTGTGATTAGACACACAAGGAATCTGTCTTAGTGCATATGCTCTCAGTGTACATAAAAAGAAAAGATACATTCATCAAGAATCATCAGGTACAAAACTTAATGATAGTCATAGGATACAATAAGCAATCAAATCATATCAGGAAACAGTCAATATAAATTGTAAGGATACAAGCGACAAGGTTACAGTCATACAGTAACAAGTGGATGGGCGATAAGGAGTGATGAGAAGATTAGTAGTAATAGTAGTGCAGACTTTGTAAATAGTTGGACAGTGTTGAGGGAATTTAGCAGAGTGATGGAGTTTGGGAAAAAACTGTCCTTGTGTCTAGTTGTTCTGGTGTGCAGGGCTCTATAGCGTCGTTTTGAGGGAAGGAGTTGAAACAGTTTATGTCCGGGATGTGAGGGGTCTGTAAATATTTTCACAGCCCTCTTTTTGACTCGTGCAGGATACAGGTCCTCGATGGAAGGCAGGTTGGTCGAAATCGTACCTAAAGCATAAGGGGGGTGGGATTCATACCTTATGTTTGACTGATGGATAAATGAAGTGACACTCTCTTTATGTAGGCATGTGTTTGTGTGGTGTGGGTTTTTTTTTTTTTTTTGGTAATGTATGTGTTTACCCACCCACCCATATTCACAAATGTATACACATTCACAGACATGCAGAGAAAATATATTTATTTCCCTTTGCACAGATATCTGCACAACCATTTCCCCCCATGGTCCTAAGTAAAAGGACAATAACATTTTCCAATTTAGCATTCCCATTTATTTATCTCTCGGGCTTCTCTACACTCTGTGTTCAGATTCTGTTTTGTTCTTGGCTTTTTGAAGACAAACCAGTTTCTCTGGAGCATTGAAGCCCCTTCCCAAAAAAACCTGTCAAACAATTTCAAAAACCCTCAGAAGACAGTAAATAAATAGCTGTCTAGATATTCAACAATATCATGCCTTTTCCCTTTAGGGTACTATTTGTAGCAATTACCAAACATGTCTGGTATTTTGGGTGAGTTTTTAATTATACTGAAGTCTTTCAGGGAATAAAAATCCAGGAAAAAAAACCAGTTATATTTTGGGCAATGTTTGTTTTTAAATAGGTCTCCTAATGTGTGCTAAGATGAGATGTGTGGTTTTCTTCTCACTTTCCCTTCATCTCACCCAGCTTGTGCAATGTTCTACCATAAGAGTTGGTCTGTTTATCGAGGTGGCAATTCTTAATTTGTTAATTGTGTTTCCTGCTTGTGTCTCATAGCCTCATTTGTCAGGTTCAGGAATAAAGCATGGTGGTAAACTCATTTAAAGGAAGACTGTGGATCCATACAGCAGGTTTCTTCTCTGTAATTTGACTGTTACCATTTGATCTCCTATTTCTTGTTCAACATCCACTGGTTTAGAAGCTGAAATAGGGTGATATGTGGCACATAAGCCTCAGTGGCGCAGTGGTTAGAGTGCAGTACTGCAAGCTACTTCTGCTGTAGCCAGCTTCCTGCAATTTGGCAGATCGAATCTCACCAGGCTCAAGGTTGATTCATCCTTCCATGCTTCCGAGGTGGGTAAAATGAGGACCCAGATTGTTGGGGGCAATAGGCTGACTCTGTAAACCACTTAGAGTGGGCTGTAAAGAGGGGTGGGATTCTACAGGTTCGCATCTATTCGCTAGAAACAGTTGTTAACATTTTAAGCAGTTCGGATAACCGGTTGTTAGAAGAAATTACTGACCTAATCCTGTAAGGAAGGCAGGAAGGAAACATTCTGGTGTTGCTTATAGAAACTGCCTCTCTGTTAACCCTTATTACATTCTTGGCAGGACTAGACTTTCTGTCTCTGAAACTTCTCTGGAGTTTTCTTCCCTTCCTTTGCTGGTACCTTGCTTGTGTGGAGTGACCATTCAAAGTTACAATGGCACTGAAGAAAGTGACTTATGACCATTTTTCATGCTTATGACTGTTGCAGCATCCCTACAGTCATGAGAGGCCAGGCGAGGAGATGCGTGCCTCGATGTGAGTGATATTGAGTTGGCCACGCCCAGCCAATAACATGACCACCAAGCCATGTCCACCCAGTCACATGACCACCAAGCCACACCCACCACCTAAGCCATGCCCACAGAACTGGTTGTTAAAAATTTGAATCCCACCCCTGGCTGTAAAGCACTATAAAGCGGTATATAAGTCTAAATGCTATTACTATTTTAACCCACACCAATTCAGCCTGATTTTCTGAACTGATGAAGGAATTTTTAAAAAAGCCTTCCAAATTATTAAACTTATCAAATTATTTACCTCACCGATTTGATCCAAATGATTGTTCCAATTGGGGGATTCCATTGACTTGCATTCAAATGAAATCTCTGAATTGAATTGTGCACATTCTTAGAAACATGCAATTATAAAATCATAAAAGCCTTCTTCTTTACAATGAATTTAATCTGATTAGGTTATGACAGCTTTCCTATTTTCTATACCTATTGTACTTTCTGTTATGAAAATACATACTTTTTTCTTTCACAGACTATTGAGATTATCGTCTCTGCTCTCTTTTGCATTCCCCCCACCCTTATTCAGAAGACAACAGAGAAAATTGGGGGAACTTGGTATGCAGAGGTTGCTAGTTTTGATTATTCTCAACCCTAAATAATATGGCCCAGTTGTTGTGGATGATGGGACTTTCAGTCCAGCAAGACTGGATGGTTACTTTTTGCTCAAAGTTCCCTTAGTGACTGATACAGCAAAAAGGAATTTTGTCCATGACTTGTCGAATGGGCTTAAAATATTATTGCTTCAAAAATCATCCAGTCACTTTATCTAGCCCAAAAGAAGTCAAATGTGAATTATTCAGTGCCTCAACATGTTTTGTCAGGTTAAAAAGGGTGGAATAATTCTCAGAGATGGAAAAACATCAAAACAGGATGTTTGAAGACTTTATTATCTCTGACTGGGACCTTGTGTTTCTGGACGCCCCCATAGACCTTTCCAATTCCCAACCTGCTTCCCTTTTTATGTAAAGATAACGAAAGCAGGTGAAAGCAATGAAGCATATCATTTTAGAGATGTTACACTGGGCGTGTAAGTGAGATAGTTGACATTTCTTAAGAGCATCTTAATAAATTCCCTTAGTGCAGAAGAGAGTCACACTGTAGGTTTGTGAAAATGTGACACCACGTTCCTACCCTGTTATTCAGCAGAGAAGATGGTTATTATTGAGAGAGTAATGTAAGGAAGTTCAAAAGTAATGAGTTTGATGTTCATAGTTCCATAAAATCATCGAGATGGAAGGGACAAGTTCTGGTCCTTACAGAAATGTAAGTCAGATGGCTGTCTAGCTTTTGTTTAAAGACATCCAATAAAGGAGGTGCATTCACTACTTTTCTGGAAAAGAGATTCCAATTTCAACCTGCTCATACTGTTAGGAAGTTTCTTCAGTATTGAATGAGATTTACTTTTCCTACAATATATTCCACGCTTATTTTCTGAGATAACAGAGAACTTGATTTCTTACACAAAACCCTTTCACTTACATCATAGAATACTATCCAATCCCACCTTCCAGTGGTCTTTCCTTGTGAATAAAAATCCCCAACTCTCTGTCTTTCTTTGGATATCTTCTCAGTTGAATATTCTGAATATTCATAGTCTTCAAAACAAGGAAGTTTACGGGATGTTCATGGTATGTAGCTTCTTCAGCTAAGCTTCATGAGTGGCCTTCTTAACCAGTGGGAATACCAAGAAATCTTTCAAATTCTTCAAATTCGTTGGGCTGAAAGGTTTCCCTAATGGGTTATCTGTGCTACAGCTTAGCACAGCAGAGGGTTTAATCTAATTATTCCAAGCCAACTCATAATAGCTCTGCTCAAGACTGTTTCTAGGGAATTCATAAATCCTTGATGGAGTTTGAGCCACTGCTCTGTTTGTTTTCCTATTACAAGACCATCAGCCTTAAAGTACTTGCTTCCCACTTCCTTTCCTGCCCCCCTTCACCTAGTTTTTTTTTTTTTTACTATTCTCATACAATTTAGGTAAATTCATTTATTGCTCATATCTCAGAAGGATTTCAGGAGAGATACTAGTGGCCACTGTTAGATAGAGTAAAAGCCACCTCATTAATTCCATGGTTCACTAAGGCATAAACCCTGATTTACAAACCAAAATAAATAAGTCCACGCAATGCATTCAGCCAAAGCTGAACTGCATTATGTCTTACCATGATATTCAAATTCAGCCCATTAACAATAGAAAGTCAGATTTTTTTAAAAAAAAAGAAGAAGCACATTTTCCAAATATATGGGGGTTTCACAACACGTGTAAGCCTCCCCTCCCCGCCACTTCCTGAAGCCCAGCAAGGAACGGTCAAAAATGCAGTCTGCCTTTAGAGCAGGTAGTTTGTCACTAACATCTAATATACAGACTTTTTCAGCCCCTAGACTTGGAATTAAAAAGATGAGGCATCACTTAGAACAGCAATATGTGGTACAAGGTGATGCCTCATCAATCCGCTCCGTGCTCCAAACCAATTCACATCCCTCCCCCAAATGTGACTGCTTTTAATAACAAAAAATGTGAAATGCTCAAAACTGGGATGTCGCTTGCCCTTGGTTTTGTCCTTTTTTTGCTGCTGGTTGGCTCAGATTATGGAGGAAAAAGTAATTTAATGAAATCCATCTTCACCAAGTCCTTAAATCAAACTCCCCGTTGTCTTCTAAGAACAAGGAAAGCCAACACAAAGGATAATGAGTTAATTCACCTCTGAACCTGTACAATTTGAACACTCTTGAGTAGTCTTGCTTTCTCTGATTTTGACTTGAAAAAATATTGTTATTATTTAAAAAAAACCCAATTCACAAATATATACGATCTGCAGGGCAACGTCAGGAGGTGACGTTGCAGAATTAAAATTGGGGTGGGGGGGGGAAGCAACCCACAAACATTTCCCAAGGACAAATGAACCACAGATTAAGAACATCCAGTTAAAACAATTAGAACATGCAATAAGACACAATAACAAAGGTACATAAGATGAAAACGGTCATAAAAAGCTTCTGCCCCAGGAATGTAAATATAAAGAAAAATATGTTTAATGATCAGTGAAAGAATTCGGTAAAATGCTTGGGAACATAAAGCTGTCTGTGCTGCCACAAAAGGGAAGTTGGAAGAGACCTTGGAGGTCTTCTAGTTCAACCCCCTGGTTAGGCAGGAAACCCTACACCACTTCGGAGAAATGGTTGTCCAATCTCTTCTTAAAAACTTCCAGTGTTGGAGCTTTCACAACTTCTGGAGGCAACTTGTTCCACTGGTTGATTTTTCTCACTGTCAGGAAATTTCTCCTTAGTTATAAGTTGCTTCTCGCCTTGATTAGTTTCCACCCATTGCTTCTTGTCCTGCCCTCAGGGGCTCTGATCTATGACAGGACTCCATATTCACCCAACGAAGGAAAATGCCAACCTGCAATCCCTGTTGAAAAGCTTTCCTGGAAAATATTCACTTGACTTAAGAAACCCACTTTGATATATGGACACCTCTCGAGTTGATTTTGGTACTAGTGGTCTAAGTAGGGTATATAGCCCCCATGTGTGGAATCTGGTCATTGTTTAATGCAAGAGTTGGCAGGCTGCCCATTGCTTATTGCCATAAATCTTTTAGCTTCACTGTCAGCTCACGCCACAACCTCAGCAGTTGAGAGGAGATGAAGTGTAGCATCTGCTTTTTAGAATTACCCTTCTCTGTCTGTCAAGGGACTCAGCCTTGGCAGGAAGATATGATAGGACACATAAATTAGAAGAAGTGACCTGAATGGCACCTGACATGGTATCTAGCATGAAGTTGTCTCTGTGGTAATCTGGATTATCATGCGCTGGTGATTCCATCTTTTCCTCTTTCTTTCTTTTTTTAAAGGGAAGTGAAAAATGACAGCCCAACTTGGTTGCTTTTGAAACACAATGGTTTTTTTTTTTTCCCCTTGACAAGCCATCTTCTTTCCCTTCCCAAACTATCTTTCCAAACAAGCTTGCCTGATTTGGAACACAAGTCCCCATCATGAAATGAATCATCATTTGTATTAAAATAGCTGGCTTGATTTGATTGGAATGTTATCAGATGCATGTGGCAGGAGGGAGAGGGGGAATCTGTATTTCTACAATGCTTTCTCTGAGCATCTGGTTAAAAAATATATATGCAATTTTGGAGTTAAAAATCAAGTTCTCCCCTTTGGTGGTGCAGTGGTTAGAATCAGGGGTGGGCTTCAAACTTAGATAACACCAATGTTAAGATGTGATGTAAGGATACTTAGATATGGACCAATCTGGTTTGGACAAAAGGATAAACTGTAATATATCATGCATTCAGTGGAATAAGGAACTCTAAAAGAAAGACACGATCGCCAGCATCCAATGACAGATATGGCAGAAGAAGGAGGAAGAGGAGGAGGAGGAAGACAAGGATTTCTTATTTTAATTTCCTTAAGCAGTGGATGTGACAGAGAAGGACAATTGAGAGTATGTAGCATTAAAAAAATGAATTTCTGACAAAAGGAAAATTAATCATTTATTGGAATATTGCAAAGTTAACATTTTAACTTCATATTTAAATATAAATGAAATGTAAGTTATATTTATATTTGGATATAGTAAATGTATCATAAATTGTATAGTAACCTTGTTTGTTCACCTGATTCTATACCATCACTTTTTAATGTGTGTGTGTGTGTGTGTGTGTGTGTGTGTATAAACACACACACACACACACACACACACACACCTATGACCATGTTTCCCGTGTTTCTCCTCTTCCCCCAGTGTGTCATAAATCACATTCTCCAATGGAGCACTTTCGTGGGCTGTACAGATCACGCTTCTCCAATTGGTCCCAGTAGCCTGGGATACAGCCTTGAAGAAGGTATGCGTGAAATGTGTTTCTGGTTGTGGCTGCCATACTCCTCCATCAGTTTCCCTCGAGTTGCCTATGGCAACTCGAGATCAGACCAGGAATGTTTTATGAGTTGACAGATGAAAGAATAGCCAAAACTTGATTGTGGGATGAGCTGAAATGTGAGTTCCCCCAAATGCAACTTTTAGCAACAACTGTGCTTGAAGAACTAAGTGATTTTTGCAAACTAAGTGATTTTGTCTTATGACCATCTTGAACACCGTCTCATTAAAACTGATAAGAAAACAATTGGGTGCACCAAGAAAAGAGCGTACTTTCCTTGAATACATTTGGCAAGCTCTACTTTTATAACCACTTTCATATGGAAATAAGTAACAATAATTAACTACATTCTGAAACCACCTGGTATTCATCAGATCTCTAAAAGAGGTAAAAGAATAGAGAACTGGCACTGGAAATGATTGTAATGTAGACCTTGTTAATTCTCATATGAAACACATATTTTCAAAAAGACAGATTGCACCAATGATATTTAATTTTCTAAAACTCTCTTTACATCCTTTAGATTCTGTTGACTGGATTTATACATGGAGATTAATAAGGAAGTTTAAAACATTTAGGGGCTAGAAGAGTTCCTCCAGTGGTGGAAAAGTGGCAACATAATATGTTTTTAGTATAGAAAGGCAGGTAAGGGGAACATGATATAAAATAAGGAAATCTATGTTAAATGTGGATAGAATGATTTCCCCCCCTGTTCATTCCTAATATTAGATCTGGGAGTGTGAGTTCCAAAGACTCACCATATGGTGAGTCAGGACCATATATAAACTGCAATATTAAATTGCAGTTCAAAAAATTTATTGCTCAAGTCTATACACAATAATCTAGTCAATTAACATTCAACTAATTGTTGAATTAATTGACTAGATATTTGTCTAAATAGGCACTAGATAAGGGTCAACAGAATTCAAGAGGGGTTGGACTTAGACCATTTATGGGAATGCAAGGACTCTAGGCTGATGACTTGTTTAACTCTGCCTGATCTTTTCCTATATCAAGCCATTTAGATCTACTAAAATAAATTATGTATTTCTTGTTATATAGTATCAATTACTTGTTTTCTGCTTCTCGAATGGTGCGGTGGCCTAGAGGTGGAGCTCTTGTCTCACAATCAGGAGTTTGTGAGTTCAATCCTAGGTAGAAGCAGATATTTCTCTCTCTGGGCATGATGAGAATATATCTGCTGAATATAACTCCACATTGGCAACAGGAAGGGCATCCGGCCAGTAAACGCTCAGCTCCATTCAGTTGCCCAGTCTCCACCCTGCAAGGGATTATGGAGCCATTAAAAGAAGATGACTTGTTTCCTGTTTTTCCACCCTTAGCAACTAGGGACAAAAGGAAAATTAATGAAATGATTTTATTCTATTCTTTCTATTGCAGATATTGTGCCCTTAACCTATATATTGTTGGTAAATTTTATAGTCTAATAGATAATCTAAGTCCCCAGTTTTACGCTCCATTAGCATAGGTATTTAGGAAAATTGTTTCAGTCCCACGGAACACAACTGTGCTTTGGAACTGAAGAACTAGGGACACATTTGTATAATAAAGAGCCCACACCCAGACTTTCTACTTAATGTAGATATATTACCTTAGATTTCAGTGGCACAAAAGCCTGTGCTGACTTATTTTTTTCCCCTTGGATATGGTACTTGTGCAAGAAATCAATAATGTAGTTTTAGTGGAGGAAAAATCCCTTTTGACAAAAGGTGTAAGATTGATTACCTAAATCAATACTATTTTTAGGAGCAATTCATCAAAACTGTAGTTAACCAGAGACGATGATGCATTTAACTGTTAATAATACAAATGCCTTTTTTCCCCCTTTTGGTCTCTTGCGGATGGTCTTGTTTTTTGCAACATACCAGCCTTCTAAGTGAACGAGAGAGAAAGAGTTAGTTATTTATTTTACTAGGCTCTGCGTAGCTGGGAGTTCAAGGGAACTTTGATCAGTTTTAACCGAAAGGGTCCTAATGGTGTCATACGGAAACATGATGAGATATTTTGGATTCTTTCAATAACTACTCGGCTCGAAATTCTCGGTTTGGATATCTTAGAACTGCGTCGCTTGCAGTTAGACCCTAGGTATTGCATACAAAATTATATATAGTAATGCTTTATCCGTAAATTACTTTTTCTGTTATAATCACAATAATACACGCACGAATAACCACTTTAAACTCAAGATAAATCATTCTAAACTTGACTGTAAAAAATACGATTTCTGTAATAAAATTGTCAAAGTCCTGAATGTCCTACCCGATTCAGTTGTCTCAGCAACAGATTTTCAGTTTCAGTAATCAATTGACTTCCATGGACTTTACTTCATACTTAAGTGGTCAGTCAAGGGGGCGTGCATAAATGCACTAACGTGCCTATCGTCCTTATCATTGTATTTTTATTCTCTTATTCTTGTTCTCATTTTTGTTGGACAAATTCCAATCCATAAATAATAAATCAACTCTTATCAATGAGTTGGTGACATTACAAATTAGAACTTTTGAACATCTCCTTAACCCAAGGATTCAAGGTTCGCACTTATTCCTGTTCTAGGGTGAAGTGGAGGCTATCTAATGGACCACTGAGTATAACACAGGGGTGTCAAACTCGAGGGGCACATCAGGGTTGTGTTTGACCTTGGAGGGGGGGCAGTATGGGCATGGACAACTCTATGTCATTCAATGTCAGGGGCGCCTGTGGTGGCCCGAGTGCTATGCCAGAGAAAATGGGCTCCCAAACTCCGTTTTTAGCTGTGACAGCCTCCTGCAACCCTCTGCCAGTGAAAACAGAGCTTGGGAGAACTGCCCGCAGCCCTTGCCAGCTCCATTTTTAGCTGCGATGCCTCCGGCAACCCTCTGCCAGCAAAGATGGAGCTCAGGAGGGCCACATGCAGAGGCACTGTGGGCCAGTCCTTCACTGTTTCCAGGGTGGCCAGATCTTCCCAGGGTGGCCAGATGTTTCCAGGGTGGCCAGATTCCATGGGCCAGATCTAAGCACTCCATGGGCCTAATCCCCAAGCCTTGAGTTTGACACCCCCGATATAACCGGTCCAGAGCATGTAATATATTGTCAAATTGATTTCAAAATGAAGGAAAAAAATAAATATCCTGCAGATATCTCCAGATTTGGGAAAAAATACTTAAAAAAAAAAGATATCTATCATAAACATCTACACCAGGGATCCCCAACCTTTTTCGCGCGCGCCCGGTTCCGACATCAGCTGGGCGCGCGGCCGGTATCCAGCGTCAACTGGGCGCCGCCATCTTTTATGACGAAAAGGCGCTTCCGGTGGCGTCACCGGAGCGCTGTTCGTCATAAAAGATAAGCGGCGCCAGCCTTCTGGTGAGCTTTTTGGGTAGAAATGGCTTTCTACCCGGAAAGCTCATCGGCGCTGGCGCACTCATCTTTTATGACGAAACAGCGCTTCCGTGAGCTTTCTACCCGGAAAAGCTCACCAGAAGCGCTTTTACCAAAAAGATGGCGGCGCCCAGCAACCAGCGGCCCGGTAAGGCTTGTTCATGCCCGGTGCCGGTCCGCGGACCGGCGGTTGGGGACCCCTGATCTACACTGTAGAAACTCTGGCTCATTGGTTCTGCTTCTTAGTCACTGCACATCCTTGTTGACTCCTGAGAGAGGAAATAAAGCTTCTTTCTGCATTATTTCTTCTTGTCAAGCAAAACAGAAAAAAATAGTAATCAACCTCTTTGGTTGCATCTGTAGATGTAATTTTAGTTTAAACATACCACCGACTGTGGGATACAGCAAAAACAAACAAACCAACCTCACAGCATCTAAAAAATGAAAAGAAAACAACAACAGGTTTCAATCTTATCACAAAAGACTTTAATAAGTATAGAGTAGTAATTTCTGCATAGCATGGGTAGTTAGTTTGAATTAATCTATATCTAGAAACCTCCTAATATAGCCAGAATCCTCTTAATGTTCCTACCATTTCTAGTATGAAGTTATTTGGTTATTGTTATTTTCCATGGTAGATGGAAGGGCAAATATTACTGTTGGCATGGGTTTGACTCTTAACATCAGTGGGACAAGCTAATTCAGCTCTTCTGTTAAACCAAAATGCCTTAATTTCTATTCCAAACCTACAGTATATACAGCCATTTTCAATGAAGAATTATTTTCATTGGTCATGGGGAAAAATAGTTATAACTATGACAGTGATGCTAGTTGCACAAATTTTATACCTTTGAAAAGTGATGTGTCTTTTTTAAAGAGTTTGTTTTTTTGCTTTGAAATTCCAGTTATTAAATTGTCTAGATTATTGAAATCCCAATTATTATACAGGAGACCCGTTAAAGTATCAAATAAGACTCCAAGGATTTTAATGAACTATTCTTCAGAGACCCTGTTTCTCATAGAATATGTAGGAATTATTAAGCTTGGTCAATACAAGGATTCACAGAATGGAGATCAATCTTTCTCAGGTCTGGCTGTGTTTGTGCATTGAGGGTGACCTCATCCACAGCTCCCTCAGATTGAAGCTTACTTACATGCAGAGGTGGTATTCAGCAGGTTCTGACCAGTTCTGGAGAACCGATAGCAGAAATTTTGAGTAGTTCAGAACCCGCAAATCCCACCTCTGACTGGCCCCGCCCTGATCTATTCTCTGTCTCCCGAGTCCCAGCTGATCGGCTGGGTCTTCTTTTGTTGCCCTGCACAGGAGAACGGAACTGGAAAGCAGGCTAGTGGGGTGGGGAGAGAATTTTGCCCTGCCGCGCCCAGCAAGCCACGCCCACAGAACCGGTAGTAAAAAAAAATTGGATCCCACCACTGCTTCCATGTGCAAGAAATACACAATCCTGTGTCTGTCAGCTACATCAGGGAAGAGACACCAGTATAACCATTACAGGGTATGATGTCAGAATTTTGAAAATCTGATTGCCTTTATCAGATTATCCTTTCACACATAACACAGAGAATCACAATGGGGCAATCTTGAATTTCTGTTTTCAGTCCATCCTTTCTTTCAGGGCTAAGCTGATTTTTACATAACCAAGGTTGTCCGTGCTAGTTCTTTACTTTACAATAGCCCAGCAAAATAAGGCATGGCTATATGGGCAACTTCCCAACCACTGGATCATATATATTTCAAAAGTAGAATTAAAAATAAAATAAGTTCTGCATTGGCCCAATAACAGTCAGCATCATGAAAGATGGATTTGAGTGGCTTGCTATTTTTCCATCCCCCCCCCTTTTTTTTGCTGTTTTCTCATATCAGGTAGCTCCAGGAGACCCCAGGAGTCTAGGTGTAAAATAGACAAGAGGCAGATTTTGTTCTAAGACTTGACCTCTGTAACAAAAGCTTGGTGGACACTTACTTAATCCTCCTATCCTAGGTTGGAGGTCAAGGAGACTTGAGTTCAGGAATAGAACCAGAACTGGATCTCATCAGAGCCATAACAAACTTTTCCTTGTTTTCCAAGAAGCATTCCCAACATTTTATGGAGGTCTATTGAACTAAGACAACACAGCCGGGTAAGGTTGCCAAGATGAGTTTCTGAACACTAAAAAGCAACTGCTAAAACCCAAGGGATGTACTATCATGTGTATCATGATAGACATAGAAAGTCCGAGACAGAAGAAGTCATATTCTGCTCTTTACCTTGTACTGATAAAACTGAAACATATTTTGCCTAACTGATGCAATCTTTACCCATACCCTCATCATGTTTTCTTTCCAGCCTCTTCAAAAGAACAGCATTGTATTTTTCTGTGACTTACAGATTGGATTGGATTTTTTTTTTAACTTCCATTCAAGCATCTTTTTGTGGGACTGGCTTATGTGTTGTTGATCTCAGCAAATTTTCTAATCTTTTCCATTCTCCTTCTAATTTGAGACCTTGGTACTCAACTGCTTTGAAACTCATTGAATTTGGTACTCAACACGTTTTGACACAAACGTTTTTTCCTGGTACTCATCATTTGTTTGGTATTCAACACACAAGCTAGAATTTGTCAGTGTCGGCTGCCTTGTGACTCATTACATTACTCCTTATGGGAAAAAAATTGTTTGGTATCCATCATTTTAGTACTCATCTTGCCTTTTCAAACCAATTGACCATGATTACTAAGTACCTGTATGTTAGATGGAGGATACCTGGTGGAGTAACTGTATTTTTTAAACTAGGTATTGGAAAGTATTTAATTTCAAAATTATTGTAACCCATATAATGATTCAGATTGATCTTCTAGAGGTGATTGATGTGATCAAAATTGAAATCATGTCTGTCTACAAGAGGCATCAATTTACAGCATTCCAATCACGTCTCTTTTTATTATCCTAATGAGATTATATATTGGAATATATTCAGTTTTAGGAATTTGTTGTCTAGATTGAATAAGGAATGTGCTTTTAAGAAATTCAATTAATTTAGATTGCCTAACTCACTAATTGCACTTGAATTATGTTTGTATATCTGTAGGGACCAACTTTGCAACTAATGAGAAATCCACAAAATTTGTTTTCAAATATTTAGTTGGTGATACTTCCGATTTAACCAGGCTGGGTTTGTGCAATAAATTCAGCAAAATGTGATGTGCTTGTTTGTGATTGAGGATTTTGTACAAAACCCACTAGTGAACTTGTGACAAGGATGGAGAAGATGAGAGGCTACAAACAGACCTCCACTCTTGATATCCATGAACCCTAGATTTTGCTGGTAACATTTGGATACTATAATTTGGGGCTGTTTTGAAGCTTTGGGAAAGGGTTTGAAGATGGTGTCTTCAGCCTCTGAAAGACTTCCTACTCTCATCCAACATTATCCTCCCCACAAATAGAGCAACATTTCCAATTCTGATCCTTCCATTGTCCTCAGATTGTCCTCTGTGGCCCTTTGAAAAGTCTGGAGGTTAAGTTGTGTTCCTCTGATATTACCTACTAAGTTTGTGGTTAGTGCTGTATAAATCCAGGCAATAGAAGTTCAGTCAATAAATGATGGTACAGAGATATCTGAATATATAGCTAATTCCTATAAATGCATTTCTCAAATACGCCTTTCTGTTAAAAATGGTAGAAATTTACATACACATCCAGTTTGGACCCAGGGCAATAGGTTATTCTCTGATGGACTCCATTCACTTCTCTAAAGGTGATAACAGAATGTCAAAACTTTCTTTCATGCCCTTTGTTGTGTTGATTTGGCATTTTTATCAATACAAAATTGACTTTTTCTAAGTACCAATCTTAGTTAAACCTCAAAGCTGTGTTCCCACTGTAGATACTGAGAGAAAATTCCTAATTGCATAGTTCCTGTGAAAAATAACATATTATTTCCTCTGGAAAGTGCATAGCAACATGGAGCAAGCAATGGTAATTACATGGTAACGTGGAGTGCAGAGACTACATTATCTCTCTGATAACAGGAAATAAGTTGTACCTTAGATATGCTGAAAGATTTGATATAAATGCCAAATGCTACCCGTGAAAGAAAAGAAAAGCCTAATGCATGGGGAAAATAGAGGGGGTCATTTTGATAAAAACATTAGCCATTTGGGATCCTTTCTGGCTAATGTTAAAGAATTTGGTCAACAGGTTTCCACACTCTGGGATGTAGCACATTACACAATTTTCTACCAAATTGCATTGTTTTATCAACCCAGCATCCAACAGAACTTCTATAAACAAGAAATGCATTACTTGGTAAGCCTGCCCTTCCAGGAAAAATCCAATTTTAACACCATAGTAATAATAGCTGCCACAAGTAGCCCCATGGTGAGATAGGCAGAACATAAACTTAACAAACAAACAAACAAGAACTAAGGAAGATGTACGAAGGGTTCTCTAAAATAATGGCAGGTGAGGCAGAAGAAAGCCTCAGAAGTGTTTTGATTGTATATCTGACAGTATAGACAGTGATGGGATTCAAATAATTTAACAGCCAGATAGCCCAGGGTCAGGTGGGATGATGTGGAAGGCGTGGCCCATCCCATCTTCCAGCTCTGCTGCACATGTGAGAAAGCTTCCTGTGATGGTCAACCTGACCCTGGGCAAACTGGTTGTTAAATTATCCCCACCCACCCCCACTATCAAAGTGGATCCGGGGTGCTGCGCTGCAAAGGAGAAATGGGCAATGAAGTGGCCAGCACAAGGGAAGGAGGAGGAGAAAGGAGGAGAAAGAGCGAAAGTCGACTTCTCCTTTCCTCATGCTAGCCACTCCATTTTCCATTTCTCCATTGCAGTGCAGTGCCCAGGATCCACTTTGATGGGGGGCAGAATAATTTAACAACCAGTTCACCTGAACCAGTGCGAACCGGTTGAATACCACTACTTAGTATAGATCAGAGGTGTCCAACCTTGGCAACTTTAAGCTTTTGGACGTCAACTGCCAGAATTCCTCAACCAGACATACTGGCTGGGGAATTCTGGGGATTGAAGTCTAGATGAATTGTGTGGGCTGATAGAAAATGTATCCTATCAGCTCTCAAGTTTTTTCCCCCCCTGAAAACCTTTACTTAGGTCTTAAGATAACAAAGATAAGTCTGGCAAGATATTTGTTGATTTTTGTCTGCAGAACATTTATTCTTACAGTTTCCCTCCCTCAAATCTAAAAGCCTTTTACATTAAGCCTCACCTCAAGGTAAAATCTTGGAAAATCAGGATGAAATTGTGTTGTTATTTCTGGAGTATTGTTGAATATATTTAATACCCTTATTAGTATGAAGGCAATAGACAAGACCTGTACTTTTTTGAACATGTAATATGCAGGGACAAGGATAAGAAAACATATGAGGAAAATCCTTAGAGCAACTTTTAACATAAACATGCTTCCATGAAACAGAAATTGATTGTTGGAGCTTATATTATTGGCAGTTTGGTGAACGTCTCAGAAATTTGATGCCTCTTTGGTTTTTTTAAAAAAAATAATATTAAAATCATGGAGAAATGAAATACGCGCAATAAACGGATGTGAGAAATGTGTCTGCCATGATCTTTAACTGGACAAAATGGGGCATTGTAGGGCAACAGTGTTTGAATCTAAGTACCTCAAATGGCCAAATTTACAGAATGTGTCCAAAATCTGGGACCTGAGAGAATAAAATCTGGGGAAGCTGTGGCTGCTGCTGTGATCATTTTCAATATTTTGTGACAGTTTCCCAGCCAAACTTGCAATCTCTCAGGAACAGCCATTTACTTGGCTGCTGAAAAGAGGAGGGAGGGAGGAAAATGGAGCGAAGGAAATGGGAGTGCATAGAACATGTTAATATCCCAGTTTGTATTCTTTTTGACTTTTTGTAAATGATATACAATGACAATACACTGCATTCAAAATGTTTATGAATAAAAATAAAACATATGCTAAAAAAAAGAGTGGATGGAAGGAAATGGGAATGAGAGGAAAGAAGGAAGGAAGGAAATAGGAATGAAAGAAAGGAAGGAAGGAAGAAGGGAAGGGGAAGGGGACATGATTGCCTTATTTTTCAATGTGTTGCAATTTTAAGAGTGGGAATTAGAGGTGTAAGAATCCAGAAAGGAAATCATTCTCATTTTCAACCTTAAAAATCCTCCTTCTCTCAATTTCATAACAAGGTACTGCTGAAATGTGGCAGCAAAATAGCCAGATTTTAATGTCTTGAATCTGGGTTCTTTTAGCCGGTCTGGGGACGTTAAAGGTAAGAAATTGGTGTGACTTGCCATTGTGCCCCTCTCATCCCAATGCTTCATTGCACAATGGGTGGCTCTTGGCTATTTCTGACTGGGGCTGCTGCTGTCAATTAAGTTTCAGCCACTCTGGACACTGGATGGTTGCAAGTTCACGCTATTATGGAAAGCCACACCATCTGTCTCAGGGCTCGCAGGAGAACATCCCCAAATGCTAATTCTTTGCAGAATAATTGGCCAAATAATAAAATGTGGAATTTGGGGTCTCTGATGCCTTTCCTTTTGGAGCAGGCAAAGCAATAACCCATGGAAGAGAAGGGGTGGGAGAGTCGAAAATCGATTCAAGCTGAGAGAGAAAGTCATTCTTGGTTATATTCAGGGCAGCAGGAATGTTCCTGAAAGCAGGGGAGAAGTTACACTCTACTGCATCGCTGCATATCAGAGAAATGTAATTATTGTGGTATATTGATATTGACAGGATGGTAACAGTGTGTTACAAACTGCTGGAGTCTATTAACACAGCAGGAGGCTGGCATTCTTTCAACAGGCCCTCTGCATAATCTCTGTACTTCTTGCAAATTTGCTTTGTACACATAGACTAAAAGGGCTTTGTGAATAACACAATTTATGTCTGTGCGCTCTGTATACTTGATTGGCAATAGTTACACGGAGTTTACTTAATACGGTGGTCCTCCAGTTTTGGAAACGTCCTGTTCCCCTGAAAGTCTTATGAATCTGTTTGAAAGGGGAAGGGAGGAAAGAAGGGAGGGAGGAATGGAGAGAAGGAGGAAGGAATGAAGGGAGGAAGGAACGGAGGACGGGAGGGAAAAGGAGGGAGGGAGGAGGGAGAGAAGGAAGGGAATAGGAGGGAAGGAGGGAGGGAAGGAAGGGAAGAGGAGGGAGGGAAGAGGAAGGGAATAGGAAAGAGGGAGGGTGGGTGGGAGGGAAGGAAGGAAGGAAGGATTGTAGTTATGGTATGAATATAAACATATATACGAATAGGTGTTGTTTAGAAAAATAACTTCCCAGATTTTGAAAGTCAGAAACAAGCTAAAGTGGGGAAATAATGTGAGATTTGTGGATCCTCATGTAAAAAGTGAAACTTCAGGAGGCAGATGGTAGAGACGGCTGGTGCTATATACACAACATATAATTTTAAAAAAGGAAAGCTGCAATGGTGGTTACTGCTTTCACTTTCAAGTGGTTACTGCTTTCACTTTCAGAAGTAATGAATAAGAGAGAGAAAGAGTTTCAGGTCTAAATACATTTTTAAAGCCTTTTGATGGTACCATATGTCAACATAGACACACACGATGCAATTACCACCAGTGGTTTAATAGGATCTCATCAAGTTAGATGTCTGTTTGCAATTATTACTCTAGTTGTTCACCCAAACCTTGATTGCTTCAGTCTCATTTGTTGGCACTTTTAAGGAAATACCATTTCATGCACTACATATTTATTATCAACATTCATTTTATAAAATCTAGATATGGGGTGATTGTTTTCTCTCTCTCTCTCTCTCTCTCTCTCTCTCTCTCTCTCTCTCTCCCTCCCTCCCTCCCTCCCTCCCTCCCTCCAACTAATGTGCTTGTACCAGGTCTCTCAATGCAAGTGCAAAACAGAGTCATTTGTGAGATATTTTGATCTATTGTTTTGAGAGTATTGTGGCTTGTTACCAACACTTACACCTCTGCTTGAACAAGGATTCTCACTGCTCATTCAGCTATGAATCTGAAAAGCAAGTACTCATTCTCCATTTAAACTTCTGATGGTACATATATGAGGTTGGAGGCCAGTCTATTATCTAATGATGAATAGAATAGAATAGAATAGAATAGAATAGAATAGAATAGAATAGAATAGAATAGAATAGAATAGAATAGAATAGAATAGAATAGAATAGAATAGAATAGAATAGAATAGAACTGGAAGGGACCTTGGAGGTCTCACTTCCTCACTGTTAGGAAGTTTCTCCTTAATTCGAGGTTGCTTCTCTCTTTGATCAGAGATGCTGGCTTGGTCCACCAAAGCTCTATGAAGCTTTTCTTGCCAGGCACTTGTTTTGGGGGACTTGAAAGAAATGGGAACTAGCCTATTCCACTTATTATTGTTATTATAGAATTAGAGTTTGTTTCACTTAAGCACAAGGGTAATTGTGTTGAACTGGAAAAATCTTAAAAGAAAGAGGGAGCCCAGCTGTGTAGGTCAGGTGGGATAAAGTTTATTAACACTTGCCATTTTAACAGAAATTCAACATCTGTCATAGCTTTTTATTTTAAGTGTTCACTCTTGCTGGCCCTAAGGAAGTTTCCCCTCTTTGAATCCTAAATAATATCCCACAAGGTATACGCAATTTGAACCCTCCACTGCTTTTGCTTTTGCTTTTGCTTTTGTGGAAGGACATGAGATCTTGCTGCCAAAAACTCAGCAACGCAAAATGCAGTTCCACCGATTTTCAGTGGGAAATGAAAGAGAACTGGGAGGTAGAGGCTCCAACTGGCTTTTGTGAATTATATTTACAGTCAATAGCCAGCTGTCCATTTTGCATGACAAACAATAAAAGCCATTAAGAGGGGAGAGGGAGAAAAAATACTTTCCAAGTGCTACTCAACTGTATAGACTTGGCAAACAAAGATATAACCCCAGCTTCCAAATAGATCTCAATGGTTATGGAGCAGAACACCCGCGGAACAACCTGCTTCCTGTGATGACAGCAACTTCAACCATTATGCAGTTTAGAAAGACCATTAAGCCCTGATTGTTCCAAACACCCTCTGGGGACTAAAAGAGAAATGCCCTCCTACGATTGGTGATGATTTATCCTGAGACCATGTCTCCCCAGTGAAATGGGGTTAATTATTAATAAGTATTGTGCCATGGATTATATTAACCGCTGATATGGATCTGTAGTGAACACTGCTTTAGAGCCAATTGTGATTGAAGCGGTTCTAAATTTGAGTAATTAAAATTAAGTAAACTTGGCAGCCTGGATTAGAAGCTTTTAGCCATAGCACAGCAAGTAAAATATGTTTTCTTGATCAAATTGTGGTGGTTAAAGATATCTGTCTGGTGCAAATAATTAGAAACATTTGCTGAGTTCAAAGCACAGAAGGGTTTATTATTGTTAACTCTAATGTAAGGATCTAGTCAATTAGTGGTCAAAGCTAAACTGACCCTAGATAAGGTCACAGATGTTGGACTTTGATCTCTTGTGGCAACATAATGACTCCAAACTGATGACATGTTTAACCCCGCCTTCCAGCTCAGACTACCCTTTTCTTACAGTACCCCTCCCATGCACATGTAAAACTGTACCCACTAGCAAGCTTATGAGATGTTCCGCTCCTACATGTGAACTGCTGAAAATGCTCATGTAAGAAAGGTTATAGGTCCTATCAGCCAAGGAGTGTCAACTGGTGGGGACCAGGGGTCATGCTTTCTCTCCCACAGCCCCTGCTCTCTGGACTATTCTCCCTTCAGGGATCAGGATGATGGCTTTCATCCTGCTGATCTTTCGAAGCTGAGGCAAGTGACGGGAGCTCAATCTGACAAGTGGTGCTAGAACTCAAACTGCTGGAACAGAGACTATCTCCAGCATCTTTCGCTGAGCCGCTGCACCTAAAATAGTAGAGATAGTAGGACAACAAAGACGTGATTAGGATTGTGTGCCAAGCCAAATAATATGAGCAGAGGAATAACATCTGCCTGACTGGTTCATTTTCCCCTAATGGGGGAAATGATCCTGCATCAGGATTGATAAATGATCCTACATCAGGGTTCTGTTCCCTTATCTTCCCTTATCTTGGGTGGCAAAAGGCACTCTGGCCAGGAAAAGAACTGTTCTGTGCATAAAATGTTAAAGAAGTAATTAACTGAGATAATGGTCTATCAGACAAATGCCATTATTAGGGGCTCCCCCAATACCAGTGTCTTTACTCATCCATGCTGACCATCGCTTTTTAAAGACTAGAGCTGGCCAATTATATTGAGGCACATTTTGGTTTCCTATTGAGGCCAATTAGTTTCCTAACAAAAGATAAATTTAAATGTTTCCCCTGTCCGGTCACGTCTGATTCTAGGAGGCAGTGCTCATTTCAGTTTCCTAGACAAGGGAGCCAGCATTGTCTGAAGACATTTCCCATAGTCATGTGGCCACGGTGCACAGAATGCTGTTATTTTCCCACTGAAGTGGTACCTATTTGTCTACTCACATTTCCATGTGTTTGAACTGCTGGGTGGGAAGGCACTGGAGCAAGGAACAGGAGCTCACCCTGTCATGCAGAGCTCAGGTCTTGAATGCTGCTCAGCATCGTTAACCACTGAGCCATCATGTTTCCTAATATAATTAGCAAATTTTATTCCACATAGCTCTATGGAAATGAGTTACCTGGTTGACTAGGTATAAGGATAAGATACTGGCTGTGGAGCAAGCTTAGCTCAGGCCAGGATTATCTATCCCCAATGCCTGTATTGCCCTGAATCATATAGTAGAAAATTAATCCACCTACTCACAAGCATCATCTTTATGGATTAAAGGGAGCATTTGATTTAGTCCCAGAGATCGGCTATGGATATGCTTGTCAGCTTCTGCTATCGATCAAATAGGCTTAATATAGCTGTAAAAGTTTTTAGGCTCTTCAAACCATCTCTAAATGTAAAGAGAGAAAACACCCCACCAAGCTTGCAAAACCCAGCCTTGTTTCTTCTAAAGATACCATTACATCACTGCTCATCCATTTGGTTACCGAAAGAAAATAACACTAAAATAGCAGGGCATCGGTCTCTCGTAATAGCCTGAAAAACAGCAGTGGCTTATTTTAGCTGGGATGCTTAAATTGTGTGCAATTTAAGTCTTTTTGCTGTTTGCTTTTTTTTAAAAAAAAGAAACTCACCTAATCACTTTCCCCTTTGACATCACTTTTTTTGCTGGATGTTTATCGATCCTATACATCTCTCAGTTTTTTTTCATCATTTCTCTCTCAATTTTCTTCTGCTGGTAGTTGGACTTTGAACAGTTTTATGATGATTGCTCCTTTCTTGAGGGCCTCAAAAATAGGAAGATGGAATATTATATGTTCTGTAACCTGTGGGGGAATATTCGGAATGGGTTATTTTATGCCATCCTTTATCTGTGACTTTTTAGGCTTGTGTAGGAAGGTAATGTCAAAGCATGATTTCTGATCGATAACTTTCACGAAGAGTGTTAGATGCTCCTTGAGTGATATGATGGCTAATTCAAGTCAAGGAATTATTTATGTGGTTATGGAGTGTTTATTGCCTTCTGATGCCAGATTGTTTCTTTGTCAGAAAATCTTGAGTGTCCATATGGCTTATCTGGATGATTAGTTGGTTGCATCACTTTCATTGTCAGCTTGATAAAAAAAAAAAAAATCTTATTCACATGCCATACAATTGTGTGATACAGATGTTGCTGGGGACTGTAGCCTTTTTGGGTTCTGTATAGTGGATTCTATATTGCCAAGTTTCTATATATATATATAAAATCAAGGCTGAAAGTTTGCTTAGAATAGAACATTCGAACATTTCTTTGCATGTTCTTCTGCTAGCATGACTGGTCAACACGAGAAAGCTTTGCTTTCTGGCATTTTTATGCTCTGTCCAAAGAAACCTGTTTTTATTCCATGCTGACTGTTTATTTACCATTATTTTCCCCCCTCAATCAGTTAATAGCCATGCAGTCACAAGGACTTTCTGGAATCACAGAACATGATCCAGCTCACAGCACACAAAACACCTCTGGTGATTTTTCTCTCCCCTCCATTATTAGCACAGCAAGCAACGTTAAATACTTAGTTTTGTTTTCAAGCATGAAATATAACTTGGCCACCAAAATCATTCGCCCTCCCCCTTTCTGGCAAGTAACAGGGGAAGGCAATAAACAGGCTGATTTATGTGTATCTAGGCAAGCATTTAAAAGTTAACTCTCTATGTGAGCAAACTACAAAGCATGTCTCAAAGCATGTGCAGGCATGGCTATTCCTATTTTGGCTAAAAAGTAAGTGAGGGGTATTTATGCTGGGTCTCTCTTGGTCTCTCTCGTATTTTCTTCTGCTGTCTGGCTGAATGTGACCTTTCTCTTCTTCACTTTACTTTATAATGCCTTGGTAAGGCCTTGGAATACAGCATTCAGTTTTGGTCGCCATGATGTAAAAAAAGATGTTGAGACTCTAGAAAGAGTGCAGAGAAGAGCAACAAAGAAGATTAGGGGACTGGAGGCTAAAATAAATGAAGAACGGTTGCAGGATCTGGGCATGGCTAGTCTAGTGAAGAGAAGGAGCAGGGGAGATATGATAGCACTCTTCCAATATCTCAGGGGCTGCCACAAAGAAGTGGGAGTCAAGCTATTTTCCAAAGCACCTGAAGGCAGGACAAGAAGCAGCAAAGGGTGGAAACTAATCAAGGAGAGATTCAATCTGGAACTAAGGAGAAATTTCCTGACAATGAGAACAATTAATCAGTGGAACAACTTGCCTCCAGAAGTTGTAAATGCTCCAACACTGGAAGTTTTTCAGAAGAGACTGGATAACCATTTGTCTGAAGTGATGTAGGGTTTCCTGCCTAGGCAGAGGATGGAATAGAAGACCTCCAAGGTCCCTTCCAATTTGGTTATTCTAGTCTATTCTACTTTCCATAAAAGCTAGCTGGATGAGTAGAAGAGCCATTTCTGTGACTCTTCCTCCTCACTGGGTCTTTTCTGAAATCCCAACCTTAAGACCTTGCCCTGGATCTTGTGGAACCATAATCCTCTTCAATGGTCCATTATTCTGCCTTTATTCCATTTTGATCAGACAATTGATACTCTTTTTCCCCATCTACAATCAATTATAACATAGAATGTAGAGTGATAGGGCTGGAAGAGACCTTGGAGGTCTTTTGCACAGCCCCCAAGCAGAGGTGGCATTCAGCAGGTTCTGACCAGTTATGGAGAACTGGTAGCAGAAATTTTGAGTAGTTCGGAGAACCAGCAAATACTGGCCCCACCCCCAACTCTTCTCTGCCTCCCGAGTCCCAGCTGATTGGCTGGGTCTTCTTTTGTTGCCCTGCACAGGAGAATGGAGCTGGAAAGAAGGTTAGTGGGGTGGGGAGGGAATGGGATTCTGCAGTATCCTTCCCCTTCCACGCCCACCAAGCCATGCCCAGTAGTAAAAAAAAAAATTGAATCCCACCACTGCCCTCAAGTATTGGAAGACCATTGTTGATCATATGGTTTAGCCTCCAGACCCCCGATCATTTTGTTACTCTTCTCTGCACTCTTTCTAGGGTCTCAACAGCTTTCTTTTATATCATGGTGACCAGAACTGGACATGCCATTCCAAGTATAGTTGAATTGAATCAATCCGCAATCAGTCTTTTGATCTACAATCCATTGAATTTAATCTCTTCCTTTTTTCCAGAGTCCTTGAAGTCTCTAGCACGACCTGCTAGCCTGACTTTTGTAGAGGAAAATATTTATTCTATTCTATTCTATTCTATTCTATTCTATTCTATTCTATTCTATTCTATTCTATTCTATTCTATTCTATTCTATTCTGTTCTGTTCTGTTCTGTTCTGTTCTACTCTATTCTAAAAGTCTGCGAAAAAAGAACAATATATCTATCTGGGTAGAGACTTGAGAAGATGGCAGTTGTCACGTATGCTGCATTGTATTGTCTTTTCTTCATTTACGCTGCCTTTAAAAATATTCTAATACTAATATTCCAATAAAAATGTTTCTAATACTTTTTAAATGCAATGTTTTTACATCTTCCATCCAGTCCTTCAGCTGTTTGTCTTCTTATAACTGCTTTGGGCAATCAAATCAGGTAGATTACAGGCATTTGCAAGGCTGCATTTCACGGAGCCATTTTTTCCTTTTTTTCACCCTTTTTGGAATAGCAAGTTTTATCATTTTGGAAACAAAGCTTAATATCGCCTCATGGTCTGTTCAGATATTCAACAAATGAGCTTTTCCATTTCCATTAAATCCCCCCCAAATCATTACCACAATAAAAAGCCTTTTCTTTTTTGTCAGTGACATCTACATTGAGGCACTCAAATGCAAATTGGCAGAGATGTACAAGAAAACTTGGCACACAACCTGGGACATCTTGTTTATGTTTATCTTGCTATCTAGGAGTTCAATAGATCTGTATTAAAATTAGCCTTGGATTGCATCATAAAAGGAGAAAGAAAGGAAGACTTTAAAAAGATAGTGGTGGAAGTGATGAGAGAAATGATTTTGAATGGTAGCTTTGGGACTTGTTCTTCCATGAGTAAGAAATGAATTTAACAGATTAAATTCATTGTCTCATGGCTCTAATAGATTGGCAAATATTTAAATTCCATATTGTTTCTTCCACTGAAGTGCAATACAGATAATAATTAATAGGGTATCATGAGTGTTTTCTTCTTCTTCCTGTAAATCAATCTTAGTTATTAAGCAGCTAGGTATGAAGCAAATGGCTGAAACAATTTTTAAGAAACCTTTTAATCACCATCTTGGGAAGTATCTTTATTTATTTATTTATTTATTTGCTAATCCTCTGGATTTTCATTTTCATTGGCATCTTTGAATAATGTAAATCCAAGCTTGCTCAGATATAATGTCAAACTGTGCTTAATGCTGAAACATTACAGCTTTAAGACTTGCTATCTATGTTCGCACATCATGTCAAACCATGGCTGGTTTTAACTATGATGTGCTAAATAAGCCTCCTGTGTCTGGAGTATCATATAACATTAAGCCACAAACCATGGTTTCTGGAGCCCAGTAACTGAATTCTCACAAGCAAAAATCTATACAAATTGTATTATAGCTTAGTACGCTGTATGAATCCAACCAGTCTGTGTTTTGATAGACAGCAGCATCTCTATAGTAATTCCTTAAAGCAAGGGTGTCCAAGCTTTGGCATTTTTAAGACTGTGGACTTCAACTCCCAGAATTATCCACCCAGCATGGGAGAATTCTGGGAGTTAAAGTCCTTCTTCTTCCTGTGCCACATCCGTCATCGGACATTGGTGATTATGTTGGCAACAGCATGCAAAACAGTGATGTTGAGTTTTGTCCAAATCAATCCCTTTGATTTTGAAGCCATGATGTTCTTCTTCTTTCTGGACCTGATTTGCCTTCAATCTTTCCTTAGAGGATTAAGTGAAGTATGCCGTATTTTTCTGGGTGTCACATCATATGTCCAAAATATTCTAACTTTCACTTTTTTATGGTTTTTGTGATTTTTCCAAGGAAAGTTCACAAGCCTTAAAATTGCCAAGGTTGGACACCCCTGTCTTAGAGAAAGCTGAAGACTGGCTGAATACAGAGAGGACAATCACTTCACTGCACTTTCATTCTCCAGGAAATTGAAACCATGATTCTACATAACATCTCCATCCCTGTTAAAAAGAAAAGTGCAAACATTTGATTTCAGGAGTGCAGGCCATGCTTTTAATTTCCATTCAGACATTTCCCACTTCCTGGAATAGATATATTGGTTTAGGTTTAAATTTTGTGGAGTTTTGGGACAATCACAGAAGTCTATCAGTAAAACTATGGTAGACTTAGACGCTACTTCTGCTGATTTCTTAAAATTTCCCATATTTGTTCTCTTTTTCACTTGATCTCTAGCATACTAAAAAAGGATAATATCTTTTATTTATTATTTTAACCCATTTGAACACCCCAAAGTCCCTTGTTACCCTACAGTTAGGTTTCCAGTTTCAGTTGCTCTGTGAACTGTTGGCGATAAAACATAGAAGAAAGAGAATAGCTTAAATTTCAACTCCCAGGCTGAGATGTTAAAGTCGATAACAGAACAATTGTTTTGCAAAAGCCTGGAAGCCACTGAGAATGTATCCGTGTATGTGTGTTAGATGTTTTTGTAGTTGTTCTGTTTTTGCCAGGGTGGTTAATACAGTACAGAATTATCAAAACCAACTGATCAAATGAATGGAATGGAGAAAAGTGTATTCTGGAGGATGCAACTTGTATGAATCAAAATTAATTCATGGAGGGTAAAGAAACAAAGGTGGTGGTGGTGGAAACTTTCTGCAGTTGTGTGGAAACTGTTCCTTGCAGAGCTAATAGGGTGAGAAAGATGGCATAAAAGTCATTTAGAGGCTATAGTAGAAGTCACTGGAGGCTATAGATAAAAATTGGCTTAGATATTCTTGTAAGATGTGGAATGCATAACCATGATTGTAGTCCTCAAGACAGTTACTTCAGAGAAGCTTCACAGAGTCTTCAGGCTTAAAACTTACAGAATAATTTATTTGACGGGCTGTCTCTTTCATAGCTGGCCCATTTGTCACTCGGTAAGGAGGGGAAAAATAGGTTACATGGTTATCTCTAGAGCTTCTCAATTCATGGGGGTAATCTACTCTTTACATGGTACGGTTGTTTCACTCCAAGAATGTTTTGACATTGAGTGGATTAACAGATAGATGGTACATGATAAAAGCTGCTCAGAGTGGATAAAATTAATAAATAAATAGGACCTGTCTAATAGGAAACCCATGGCTCGTGACACTGAAATTCATATTGAGCGTATGTATAAATCACAAAGCTGATGCAATATTGGTGTAGGGCAGAAGGAAATAAGGTAGCTGATAATCTGGGTGGTACTTAGTTTAACTTCACATTGTGCACAGTCTAGACTTGGAAATGGAAAGGTAGTTTGGTGAAATGGATATGGCACCAGGCTCAGAAACCAGGAGACCATGAGTGCTAGTCCTGCCTTAGGCACAGAGCCAGTTGGATCACTTTGGGCCACTCACACATTCTCAGCCTTAGGAAGCAAGATAAAGGTAAAGATTTCATGTCGAACTCATCTCATCTCCATTTTTAAAGCCAAGGTAGTCAGCATTGCCTGAAGACATTTCCCTTTCCCGAAGGCGGTTGCAGCGGTGGTCAGAAATGGCCACCACAAAGAAGAACTCGACCGGAAAAGAATGTGCAGGAGGAAGATAAGAAGTGAAAGTTTACCGGGTTAAATTGTAAAAGCAACAACCAAGGTACCCTGGAATTTAAACTTAAAAAAAATAACATCGCTCCCAAAGAAGAGTCGGAAGCAGCGAAGGAAAGTGAAAAGGGAAAGGTTTGGCTTTTTTTTTTCTCTTCTTCTCTCTCCTTCCCTATACTGACAACTAAGAGACTTAAATAAGAAATCGGAAAAATCCGCTTTGGCATCAATAGGCAATTAAGCTGAAAATATAACTAAATGCCAAAGGGATAATAAAGATTTCTGGACATTAAAAACTTTCTTTTTCATAAGCAGGAAGGGAGAGAAAAAGAATAAGGGCAGGATCTGGAAGAGGGAGGAGATTGCCTGGAATTAAAAAGAATCTAAAGTAAAACTTCAACAAGACTTCTAAAAGATACATTTTAACTGAAACTTTGCAACTAAATAGTAACCCCAGGAAGAGAAAGTGAAAAAAAAAGAGCAAAAAGAAACAGCTTGCGTGTATTTGGATTATTTGGTGATCTTTGGTTTTTTGGTTATTATATTTGAATGACTAAAATCAATCGGGTGGTTGTTTAAAAATTTATACAATGGCACCACTTCTGGATGAATTGAAAATGGAACTTAAAAAGTACAAAGAAGATGCACAAGAAGGGAAGGGTTCTTTTGGCTTCGTTTTTCAATAGAAAAAGAAATGGAGATTTGGAACTATGAGAAACAACAAGAAAAGACTGCAAAACAAGAAGACTGGGACAAAGAAGAAGCCATCTTTAATGAACAAGTAATTCTATGTGGGGAAGAAAAAGGAAAGTGGGGAAAGAGAATGGAGAATTTAAGACTTAAAAAAACAACCAAAGAAAAGAAAAATAATTCGAAAAATAAGTATAATATTGGAAAGCAACAAAAAAGGGGAATACAGAAGAGAGAAATAGAGGTAGAGAGACAAGGGGGTAAAAAGGGGAGAGAGAAGAAGAGAGGGAAGAAGGAAAGGAAAAGAAGTTACAAAGGACCGGAGCAAGATATAGAGAAACAGGACCTATTTAAAGATAATGGGTGAAAATCTAACTGAAAAAGGGATTCTGTAAAGGTACATAAGATTGTATTGTTATATTAGTAATAGAAATAACTTTAGAAAATTGTAAACAACGTATGATTAAAATGAGGGATAAAATAGTTAGTGTAATTTAGTGAAATGTTTGTGAATAAAATAAGTGAAATAAAACAAATGAGAAAATTGAATTAGGAAGGAATGGGAACATTTTAATTAGTTAATGTTTTATAAAATATAAGTGAAGAGGGGGGGAAATTAACTATGGAAAGCTTATAATTGTTCCCATAGAAGTATGATATTTAATTGAAAAGTAATGTTAAAGATGTTAAGACTTTAATGAATATTAATATTAATGATAGAATTGAATTGGAATGGAATGTTGTTTTAATTATATACATTTATATACCATATTTGCCGGCGTATAAGACGACTTTTTGCCCTAAAAACATGCCTCCAAGTGGGGGGTCGTCTTATACGCCGGTAAATACATTGTCACTCGGTGCAAGAGTGACGGGGCGGAGCTCCGCAACTCGAAGCCCCTTCAAGCCCAGCCGGAGTCTCTCTTCCTCCTCCTCCCACCCACCCACCCACCCTCCGCCCGGCTCGGGCAGGCTGCGGAGGCCAATCTGGAGGTGGGGTGGGGGTGGAGCGGGAGGGTCTCTGGCGGGGCCGCCGCCAGCCAGCCCCGAGCCGCGTAATGGCCCGGGAGTGGGGGGAGAAGGTGGTGGGGGTGGACTGTGGCGCCCCTCCTTCTGGGCAGCGGGGCGGGGGTGGCAATTTGCTCCTCCCGCTTCTCCCTCCCTCTTTGAAAGACCGGGAGGGCTGTGCTTGGGGCGGGGGGGTGTCCTCAGGAAGTTCCTGATGGGACCCCGCTGGGCAGGGCCACCCGGCTCCCGAGCTGCTTTCCAGGGTCCTCTTGGGAAGAAAAGGGTCCAGTGGGCGGTGGAAGAAGGCGGCGCCCTCCTCCCGCCCCTGTCCCGTCCTGTCCCTCCTCTTGTCCCCTCCTCCCCTCCCCGCTTAAGAGAGAAAGATCTGCCTCCCCTGCACCGAGCTTCCACCCGGCACTGCGTCTCCCGGCCAGCGCGCTGCGACTTGGGAACCGGCCAAGCGACTTTAAAACCGGCGGAGGCCAGAGATAGCCGGATTACCCTCCACACACACACACACACACACACACACAGAGAGAGAGAGAGAGAAAGAGAGAGAGAGAGAGAGAGTTGGCAGCTGTCCATCCCCACCCTTGGAGTCCCGATGGCACGCACGCGGGGCTGTCACAAAGAAAGGGAGAGGAATTGAGTGCCAGCCTGAGAAAGGCGAAGCTGCCTCTCTAAAGCATTTTGGTGGCTTTGTAAGTTTGGGGAAAGAGGTTGGGGGTGTCAATCAAGAATTATATCCAGAATACCCCAAGTGTTACAACTTACCGTATTTGCCGGCGTATGAGACGACTTTTTTGCCTTGAAAAGCATGCCTCCAAGTGGGGGGTCGTCTTATATGGCGAGTATATAACAAAAACTATATTTTGAGTGGAAATGTTGGGGGCTCGTCTTATACGCCCAGTCGTCTTATACGCCGGCAAATACGGTATATTTTTCTTTTTTTAAGAATACAGTGTGTATTTTAAGAATGTACCAAGCAGAATCCAAATGGAAGTTATGTATTATATTGAATGTTACAACTTTAGGGAAAAGATATAAAGGCATCATACTCCAATCAGTAACTACAGGAGAAATTTTGTTTAATGAGAAAAGATAATAGATAATTGAAACAGGACAGACAAAAAATATAAATACAATGATTTGAACTGAGATGAGATAATTAAAATAAAATTGAGAAAATTAAAAGAGGGGAGAAGCTATGCAGAAAATGTAAAATAGTAATAAGATATGGAATAGAATGTAAAAATGAGCATGAACCTGAATTTGTGTCTGTATGAAGAAATGTAACCCGGAATTATGCTGCTTTCAAACAAGATGTTTTTTCTCTTTGCGAAAACTCAAATAAAACTTACAAAAAAAAAAAAAAGAAGTTTCTTTCATTTTGGGCTGTGGGGATGAGGATAATTGCATTCTGGAGCTGTAGTGTCATTAGCAGTCCCCTGAGATATGAGGGGGTGAGCTTTAAGTCATTTAGAATCTGTGTAATGAGGAGAAGTGGTGCAGGCTTATAAAATCACCACCATCTATTAAAAACAAAACAAAAACATGGCTTACAAACAAGGTTAATGAACACAGATGTAAATTCTGCCCACACAAGGAGCATCAAGAGTAAGACTATTATAGATGCAAGTCAAGTTTTGCACCATGTTAAATCGGTCCAGGGTGGTGGCGGGAAATCTAATTTCCAAAGCCTAGGCATTTTCTGACTTTGTTTTAAACTGCAATTGGAGGTTTGTCTGAGTGAAATGCTTACTGCTCTCCCCCCCCCCCACCGCTCCCCCATCTAGGCATTCAGTAATAAAAGTGCAAATATGGTCACCTTTTGGCTTCCAAAATATAAGGCAACAGCAGAGACCCTCAATTGCATTTGAGGATGAAATCACGACTCTGAATCATCTCATTCCCACCTCTCTGGAGCAGTTCAGCCTTGAAATGGGATGTGGCAGTTGTGAAAAAGTCAGACAAAATAGTTTCATGGTTCAAACAGGATCTGTTGAATCAGGATGTTTCTGGCTTGAAACTGCACGATTTGAATTCCTGGCCAATTCCCCATCTTACTGGGAAGGTCTACTTGTTAGAAATGGTGTTGCTTTTGGGGGGGAGTAATTACAGCTGAAGTGGGAACTTCAGCTGGGAAATGCTGGGCTTAAGACTTAAGCCAATGCAAAAAAAGCCAACACAATCCTAAATTGCATTAACAAAGGGATACAAGTGAGGTACTAATACTACTCTATAAAGCCTTAGTAAGATCACACCTAGAATACTGCATTAAGTTTTGGTCACCACACTATTAAAAAGATGTTGAGGCTCTAGAAAAAGTGCAGAGAAAAGCAACCAGGTTGATTAGGGGACTGGAGCCCAAAAAATACGATGAACGGTTGCAGGAACTGGGCATGGCTAGTCTAGTGAAGAGAGGGACCAGGGGAGACATGATAGCAATGTTCCAATATTTGAGGGGTTGCCACAGAGACAAGGGGGTCAAGCTATTTTCTAAAATACCTGAAGGCCAGACAAAGAACAATGGATGGAAACTAAACAAGGAGAGATTCAACCTGGAAATAAGGAGAAATTTTCTGACAGAGAGAACAACCAACCAATGGAACAGAAGTTGCTTTCGGAAGTTGTGGGGGCTTCATCCCTGGAGGCTTTCAAGAAGAGACTGGACTGCCATTTATCAGAAATGATGTAGGGTCTCCTGCTTAGGCAGGGTGGTTGGACTAGATGACCTACAAGATCCCTTCCAACTCTGATTATCTGTAGTTTCAGGTTGAAGTCCATCTTCAGCCATGGACAACTCAGTGAGTGATGTGCATATACATCTCCACAAATAAAGGTGGTCCATTTTTTAAAATGAAAAATAGATGTTCATTCCTGGGAAGGAAGGTCTCCTTCTAGTCATGTATTTGAGCTACAAACTAATGTGGAAGATGAAGCTTTGTTGAAAGAGTGAAAAGTGGATTACAATTGCAATCAATGTCATAATGTAGAATTTAAATAACAGAATAGCTGAGTTGGAAAGGACCTCATCTAGTTCAACCACCTGCTCAGGCAGAAAAACCCTATACAATTTCAGACAAATGGTACCCACAACTTCCGGAGGTAAGTCATTCCACTGATTAATTGTTCTAACCAATTATTAATTTAATTGAGTGGTCCTTGGTGCTCTACGAGCTTGCCTTATTTTCTTGCAAAAATTTCATTACCCAAACTTGGTAACATTATCAATGCTAGTGATGCAAGAAAGCAAGTAAACTCAGAGCACCTCTCATTTCAATCCTGAGCTACAAACATTATCCTTTATTGGAATCATTTAATTGCTAATTGTTCTAATTTCAGGCCATTCATTTTCACTGAGCTCAACTTAAGTCACAAAGTTGCTGACAATGGGGAAAAAAATTAGAAGATGAAATGCCAGGAATGCTTCAGGTAGAAAGGTGAGATGTATGTGCCTAGCAAATCTAAATCTAAAACACTCAAGTCACTTCTCAGAATTTTGTGATAGATAAGCTACTATTTCTTTGTCAAAAAGGATTCACTTTCAAAAGAAATTGCTTAGGCTTTCAGTGATCCACAGTTACTCAGAGGGATTGACTTGGAGACACATATTTATCTAACAGTATTCTTTATTTAAAACATTTATGGACCCAACCATTTCTTATCCAACTGTTGGCTCCCAATCAACAATTAGAACAGCCATCAATAATAAAACAACTGAATGCATACATCGATTAAAATCACAACCATCAAAAACCTGGCACCAAAGTTAAGCTTCCATGTTGAGTCCATCGTTAAATCCACTTCACCCTATTTCATCACTTTGGGGGGAAAAAAACAGGTGTCAGGATTCCAGCAGTTACCCCATTTAAATAATGAGTCTCGAGCCAAACTTCCAAAAGTTCCAAAGGATTTATTGGGAGTTAACATGTCTGGCACTGCCTGGGTGTAGCTGAGTCTGAGGCACAAATTCATTGTCACTCTTGACCCTGGTTTTTCCCCCACCCCCTGGGTGTATGATAATTCATATTCTCCAATGGGATGCATCCATAGCCAAAAATCATCAATCATGCTCTCCAGTTAGATTTTAGCGCAGCAGAAACTTCAGTCACCTAGTTACTATCTTTGAAAAACTATTTATGGAATGCACTTTTGATTTCCAAGCTGTCGCACTGCTCTTTCAAACCCCTTTCCCTCCTTCCTTTCTTTTGGCAACTCTAAAATGACCATAGAAATATTTTATGAGTTGACACCTGGTGTTAAGAACTTTTTGGAAGACTAAGAGGGTAGGACCATGCCAAATATCAAAGGAAAAAGAATTCTATAGGGCAGGGGTTGCCACAGAGAAGGCACGCTTCCTATTATCCAGACATGTTTAAGGGAAGGGACTAGGAGAATGTGCACCCTAGCTGATCTATTACGATGGGTGTTGTCCTTAAAGAAAGGCAGTCCTGCAGATAACCTGGCCATGTGCCATATAGATTGCAAATACAACTACGATAGCATAAAAATGTGATGGGAAACCAGTCTTCATTCATTCTCAAAGTAATGAATGATCGCTAATGATTGGCCAGGTTGGTTTCCAAATTAATGACTTAGAAAAGAGCCATGGTGGTGCAAGTGGCCAGAATGCAGTATTGCAGGCTAGTTCGATTCTGACAGGGCTCAAAGTTGACTCAGCCTTCCATCCTTCTGAGGTTGGTAAAATGAGGACCCAGATTGTTGGGGGCAATAGGCTGACTCTGTAAACCAGCCCTAGAGAGGGCTGTAAACACTGTGAAGTGGTGTATAAGTCTAAGTATTATTGCTATTTGGTCTCTGCCTGTTCTTGGAACCATATCTTATTAACTGTGAGTGCTTTCTTATTTATTTATTGATCAAGGTTATTGGTGTGGATATATTATTCCATTTATGTGAAGACAAAAAATGGGGAAGAAATTGTTGACGGTTGGTTTAGACATTATTTTGGCAAGCTCAAGGTAGCTAGCATGATACCTTCAATACAATTGTTTTTGTATCTAATAGCTATGTTTGCACTCTACTTGCATTTGCAGTATCTACAAAAAGATGATCAAAGTAAATTGAGGTATAAGTACAAACACTTCAGGTTCTGACAGAAGAAGCACAAAATGTCTGAGAGAAAACGAGAGTGAATGAGAGACAGAAAGTGCGTATACTGTATTCATTTGAGCCTTTTAATGCTGTCATGGTGATGAATTTAGTCTACCATCAAGTCTACCAGCACATTGTGTCTTTGGCAGAAAATATCCATAATTAACAGATGCATTTTCTCCACTGTGAAGAAGTTTGGAAATTGATAGCATTTCAAAGCAAAATTCAATTGCATTTTGTTGACCTTCATCACTTCTCCTTGCCTACTTGCTTGGGGAATTCTGAATGGCTTTTCAGTTGATCTATTTTGATCTAAAATTTAGCTTCTAAAGACATGTCTTTAATGCTGGCATGAAATTAACAGCCTTTTGAAAATGGAAGCACGTATCTCTTCAACGTCAGCTTGGAGATACTTCCCACAAACAAGTTTTGGAAAGTGCTTATCCATTCAAAATAAAGAAGAGTTTCTTGGGATTAAAAAAAAAAGTTTGCCATCATTTAATCCATAAATCCTTTATGGATTTAGAAATGTAGTCTGAACTTAATCCTTGGCTTTGAAAAATTATTTAGAATTACTTAAGTGTATGGAAGTGAGATTCTACCTATCCTTTCTTCCAATATTTTAACATCACTGTGTTTCTTCATCTTATTGCTGATTTTCCAACCCAGAAATAATAATAACAATAAAAAATGGGATGCATAATTTTGCACTGAAGCTACTGTGATGCATTCAAGGTTGACTCAGCCTTCCATCTTTCCAAGGTCGGTAAAATGAGGACCCAGATTGTTGGGAGCAATATGCTGACTCTGTAAACCACTTAGAGAGGGCTATAAAGCGCTGTGAAGCGGTATATAAATCTAAGTGTGATTGCTATTTAGACAAACTTATGGTATACCACCTTAGTTTTTTGAGTCATATTATATACAGCAATGTAGTGATAGACACAAGTCCAAACATTGGCAACATTGTGTTCCTGTATTGGAGGCTTTTAGTGCGGATTGGCTCCGAGTAAATGACGGCCATCATTTATTAAGAAGCTAGGTTTCATCTGGGTGCCTGGTTGGGGTGTGTTTGAGCTGGAGGTATCAGGGTATGTGTGTGCCCAGGTGTTTGCTTGCCTTGTGGTGTGGAGATTTTTTTGTTTGTGAGTGCAGGCTTCCAGATAATTGACTGGTGGAGTCTGGTGGAGTCATCTCTTCTATTCATGCTTTCAGGTCTTTTTTCAATCTCTATGGCTATGAAACACAATGTTGCCAGCCAATCAAGACAAAAAAAATGCTACAAAACAGACAAAAGAGATTAGAAACACCAATCAAGCAGAACACAGCAAACTCCAAGACCAATAAACACAGACCAAGACTCCCAACCAATCAGGATGAAGAAAAAACCATTCTAACAAAGTACGAGGCTAGCACCAAATTTAAAACAGAAATGGCTGTGAAAGTCTGACTCACAGACGAACACAATACACAAGCCTGATGATGGCAGATGAGATTCTGCGGAAACATCGCTATGACGTGGCAAAATACCCGAACAGAGCTGAGTACCACACACACACACACACACACACACACACACACACACACACACACACAATCTCCAAGGGGGAAAAGGGGGGTTAGAAATGCAAGCAATTAGGTGCAAACCCTGCTCGCAGCTGCTGCTTCAGCCCACCAGAAGGGGGCACTGTTTGGTAGCGTTTTTTGGAAAACTGAGCAGGCCGAAGGAGGGTGAACTGAATGAATAACAGAATAGCCCGTGTTGGAAGGGATATTAGAGATCTTCTAATCCAACCCCCTGCTCAGGCAGGAGATCCTATACTATTCTGGACAAAAGGCTGTTCAATCTCTTCTTTTAAAAAAAACCTCCAGTGGTTTTAATTTGTTTTGTTTATTTGTAAATTTTCTAAACTGCCTTGAACTAAAAAGATCCTTTGGCAGAGTACGGCAGAGGCGATGTTGGCTGCCTCACACTGCTGACTCTGGGAACACCAGGCCCAACTCAGATCCTAGAATAGAATAGAATAGAATAGAATAGAATAGAATAGAATAGAATAGAATAGAATAGAATAGAATAGAATTCTTTATTGGCCAAGTGTGACTGGACACACAAGGAATTTGTCTTGGTGCAAATGCTCTCAGTATACATAAAAGAAAAGATACATTCGTCGAGAGTCAAGAATCATTAGGTACAACACTTAATTAGGGTACAATAATAAGCAATCAAATCATACTAGGAAACAGTCAATATAAATGGTAAGGATACAAGCGGCAAAGTTACAGTCATACCGTTGCAAGTGGGAGGGGATGGGCGATAAGGAGTGATGAGAAGATTAATAGTAATAGTAATGCAGACTTTGTAAATAATTGGACTCTAGGTCTCTAATTATTATATTTGAGTATTCAAAGAAGAATTTTGCCTAACCACGTCTCTCTTTGGCTTCTACTAGCAGGTGAAAAGTACAGATCCTTAGATTGAGATACATTCTACTCCTGTTCTCTCTCTCTCTCCCCCCCCCTTTCTTCATAGATTTCCAATAAAAAATAAATACATTCTTACCTCCTGTTCGGCCACGTTCTGGAAGTGTGTCTAGGATAGAGGAAACTTTATCTATTAACATATTTGCATACTTTCAGAATGCAAAGACTCCTGGATAATTATTCTCATGGTCTTCAGAGCACCACTGGATAGTGTGAAGATAGTTAATGCTGGTTGGAGGATTCTGGAGGTTGAAATCAACAAGTCTTAAAATTGGACATCCCTGAGTTAAGGTGTTGAACTAAGTATTGAACTAAGATGTTGAACTAAGTATTGAACCCAGATAACTTAATGGGGGAGGGGAACCAGTAAGTGCCCTTGTTTAATAACCAAATAGCAAGGAAGTCTCCTTTCTGATGTAGAACCTTTTCTTAGAACCTTTTCTTAGAACTCAACATTGTTGTTCTGACCCAGGCTTCCCAAAAGCATGAAGCTGACTCCTCGTCCCGATAAAACCTTTTTTTTAGTTTAAAGGGCATTCCTCTCCAGCAAAGTCCCGACAGTCTATCAAAAGATTGCACAACTACAGACCTTTATCAGGCTTGGAGAGTTGCCAGGTCAATATCTTCCAAACGCCACTCTGTAGCAGACAATACTTGGCAAGAAGTCAGGAACAGATCTTCACCCTAATGAATTGAACCAATTGTCTCCTGCAAACACCACTCCTCCTTTGCTCCTCTTTATTCCCTATGGGAGGGGCCAGTCACCATCCACCTGAGCCTTTACTCCCGAGTCGACCCTTGTTCCTTAGCTGTTCCCTTTTCCTGGCAGCTCTGTGCAAGTGCAAACTGGGAACAGGCTCCAGCTGTTCTTCTGCCTCACTGATCTCTGACTCTGAAGGCAGCTGATGACTGTCGGAGGGCCCTGGCCCCATCTCTGCCTCCGATGCAGAGCTCTTGTCAGAGCCTTCCCCAGACTCCAGGGCTGGCCCATGTTCCTCGCCAACCTCCTCACCATCCAAGTCTGACGCCAGCTGGCCACTGGCAGGCCACAATTGTGCTCTTGCTACTTTCCCCCTCTGTTTTACAAGATCGTTGTGGAACTAAAATCAGAGCAGGGTTATTTCATATAGTCCTTGGATTTCCTAAAGGAAAGTCGGGATATAATGTTAATAAATAAGAAAATAAGTCGATACATTTGCGTCCCCAGATGCCAAGAAGAGGTGCAGCCGTCCTTCTGCTTCTCTGCAGCCTGTTTTGATGCAGGGATCTCACTTTGAAGCCTGTGAACCATACGAGTCACCTTAGCTTCTGCTGCAAAGATTCTTGTGACACTTTAAAGATGGATCCATTTATGATGGCATAAACTCAGATAGATTAGAAAGTGTCCCTCCTGCTCCAATACACTTTTTTTCCATTGTTTCTGAATACCAATGAAAGGCAGCAACTGCTTTTGACATTATGTCCTTCAGATCACCATTTAAATCTTCCCGAGTTTCATTTCTGAAAGTGATAAAGACCCATGATAGAGGGAGCTAAAATTGTCAACAAGCCAGTTACTGAACCAGTAAATCGATGGATGGTATGAGGAGAGAAGGAAGGGGAGGAGGGGAGGGAAGAGGTGGATGGAAGAGTGCAATGGAAGGAAGGAAGGAAGGAAGGAAGGAAGGAAGGAAGGAAGGAAGGAAGGAAGGTGGAAGAAGGGAGGGAGGGAGGGAGGCGGGAAGGAAGGAAGGGAAGGAAGGAAGGAAGGGAAGAGAGGGAGGGGAGGGACAATGAATGGAAGGAAGGGAAAGAAGGGAGAAAGGAAGGAGGAGGAGGGAAGGTGGAGGAAGGAGAAGGAAGGGAGTGGAAGGAAGGAAGGAAGGAGGAAGGAAGGGATGATGGAAGAAGGGAGGAGGAAGGGAGGAGGACAATGAATGGAAGATGGGAAGGAAGGGAAGAAGGGAGGAAGGAAGGAAAGGAGGGAGGGAGGGAGGTGGAAGGAAGGGAGGGATGATGAAGGAAGGAAGGAGTGGAAGGAAGGGAGGAAGGAAGGGACGATGGAAGGAGGAAGGGAGGGATGATGAATGGAAGGAAGGGAGGGACAATGAATGGAAGATGGGGAGGAAGGGAAGAAGGAGAAAGGAGGAAAGGAGGGAGGGAGGAGGTGGAAGGAAGGGAGGTACGATGAAAGGAAGGAAGGAAGTGGAAGGAAGGGAGGAGGGAGGGACGATGAATGGAAGGAAGGGAGGGAGGGAGGTGGAAGGAAGGGAGGGCTGGATGATGGAAGGAAGGAAAGAAAGAAGAGAGGGAGGAAGGAAGGAAGGAAGGAAAGAAGGAAGGAAGGAAGGACTTTTCACACTGTACTTTTTGCTGCTCTAATTGAGTCCCTTCACCTTGCTGCTACAATGGCCCTCCATACAAAAATGGCAAACAAAAATCCCCATATTTAACCAACTAACATATGATGAGAAGTGTGGGCTAGGATGTATTTCTTAATCATACAGCTTTGGTTGGTTAATCTAGCTCAGAACAGAAATATTTACACCAAGGATTGACAAGTTAGAGTTTTTTCCCCCAGATTTTGCTAAACAACAACTTCTAGGAATTTAGAGCAGCGCAGTGGCTCAGTGGCTAAGATGCTGAGCTTGTCGATCAGAAAAGTCGGCAGTTTGGTGGTTCGAATCCCTAGCACCACGGAATGGAGTGAGCTCCCGTTACTCATCCCAGCTTCTGCCAACCTAGCAGTTTGAAAGCATGTAAAAATGCAAGTAGAAAAATAGGGACCACTTTGGTGGGAAGGTAACAGTGTTCTGTGCACCTTTGGCATTTAGTCATGTTGGCCACATGACCACGGAGACGTCTTTGGACAGTGCTGGCTCTTCGACTTTGTAACAGAGATGAGCACCGCCCCCTAGAGCCAGAAATGACTAGCACAGATGTGCGAGGAGGGGAACCTTTACCTTTTAACTATTAGTGAGGACCGTTGGTGTTGTAACTTAGCTACCACAGGAAAGCAGCTGTCTGAATTTCAGGCAGGAATCCTTTCTCGTCAAGGCGGTAGGATCTGAACCTGGGATCTTCTACCTATAAAGCATGCTGAACTATTTAGTCCTAGGGAAAATGAATGGTAGCCCATATAGCCAAGCATACTTTTGGTATCCTGTAATCTGAGCAGACTTTGCGTTTCTACTGAAGCTTTTATACTCAGATAATTTTTGCACCCATTGCTGAACTGGCACCACAGCCTATATTTTTATTTTCTACTCTGCTGCTACAGTTGCTATGGAGAGCTTAATATCTATCAACTCAAGAGTCATACCGGGGCATTAAAATTTCCTTTCTTGATTAAAACAAAGCCATGTGTTTGGGGTGTGTGTGTGGATGAGATATTTTCCTGTGATTTCATTCTTTGTTCCTCTGGTCTTTAATTCCACTGGTCTTTAATTCGCCATCGTTCTCTAACAAAGCATGAGAGAAGCAGCCGAACAACATCTTTTTGCATTGACAATACAATGCTCAAAATCTACTTTGAGCATTGAAATTTCAGGGATTTATTTGTATGTGCATTTAAGGTGAAGTCTGGCATCTTAACGTGGCCTTAGGAGCTTTCTTTTGTTAAATGACCATCCTCCCAAATAGACCTTGTCTTCATGTCCGCATTTTTCTGGAAAATTCAAGGTTGCATTTTCCTTGAATATGTGTGTGTGTGTGTGTGTGTGTGTGTGTTGTTCTATCGGGTTTCATTGAAATGTCATGTCACAACTAAACCAGCTTTACCAGTTGTGGAATAACAATTCCATGCTCAATGACTAAAAGGAGGCTAAAAGATACAGAGAAAATAATTATTCAACAGCCATTGTTGGATCTGTCCTTCAGGAGGAGATAAGCATGATTATAATACACAATACAATGTGTCCAATTCCAATGTACGTTTTTGTCTTATGTAGTTAAACTCCCCCCCCCCCCTTTAATTTGCACATACAAAGACACTTTGCATCTTATATGGACTTTCAAAATGCCGGTCAGCATTTCCCCATCTTAAACAATTCTGAGATGAATATCAATTTATCACCAATTTCCTTATATTGAGCTATTGGTTTAGTGATAATGGAAAAGGATAGTTATTTATCTTATAATTCTAAGAATATCCCCATGATAAGCAAGTTTTGTTTAAAAAAAACACCTCATTTATTTTATAAAGTTATATAATGATTAATAATGATTTTAAAAACATAAGTGTGTGTGAGAGAGGTTTAATTTTAAAAAATGTTAGCATTTGAGGTTTTGATAGTTGAGCAGCCACTCAGTATAACATAATATGCAGGTTTGGAAGGAAATAGTACTGAGTTGCAAATCGAAACTGGAAAGAATTAATTAGATCCCCCAAAAATCTTTAGCCTTTTCGGACTTGGGACATGCCTTGAATGTCAACTTGCAGGAAGGGATTGACCTGATTCCAAATTTCTCTGCAGCCATGAAGTTTCAGCTAACCTACTTGGCATTTCTTCCCAAAGAATTGGATAAAGCAATCAAACTCTTTCTAAACAGTAGCAGCATCGAGTGACCCGGAAAATCTAAATAGAAGACAAAACGTTACCTTACCTGGTTTCTAAAAAAAGCCAGGTTTCCAGTTTATACAAAATATACACATCCCATTCAGGCATAATGTCATCTATTTGGCTTTGGTTTAGAAGATACATGGTTGGTTAACCAAGATTAATGCCACCTGAGACACAGATCCATATATCATGTTCTACAGTAGTTAAAACAACAAATGGCTTAGCCACCAATATGTGAGTCCAGCCAATATGGTTTATAGCTCGGCATGATGTGCGAACCAATCCAGAGTCATGTTGACAAGCAGTAATTAACGAAATAGTACTACATGTGAGCACTGGAGAACTATTAGTTCCTTAAAGTACTGTAGGTGTGAATGGAAATGGCGCTCTTAAAACTACTCAGCAGATGTTCAAGTTGAAGCAAATTTCACCGCCAGGCTTCGCGTTCAGTATTGTGCCAAGTTATGGGTTAACATTATAAGAAAGATGCAAAGGGAACAAAGATGATCAGAATACTGGAAGAAAGTTCAAGAGAGATGTTTATCAGATATAGCTGATGGAAGACACAGTAGTGCTCTTTCAGTACTCAAAAGAGTTACCATGGAGAAGAACACTAAGATCTATTAACCATCAATTCAGAATGTAGGACATAAAATAATGATGTTAAGTTGCAGGGTGACTGTGAAATCTTCATTTCATTTGAAGCTGATTCAAAAGAGTTCCCAACCAAGTGCCTAAATAGCCTGATAATGTTTTATAGAATAAAAGAGAATAGAATTCTTTATTGGCCAAGTGTGATTGGACACACAAGGAATTTGTCTTGATGCATGTGCTCTCAGTGTACATAAAAGAAAAGATACATTTGTCAAGAGTCAAGTATCATAAGGTACAATACTTAATAATAGTCATAGGATACAATAAGCAATCAAATGATACTAGGAAACAGTAAAACAATGTTAGGATACAAGCAACAAAGTTATGGACATTCAGTCATAAGTGGGAGGAGATGGGTGAAAGGAAGAGAGGATTAATAGTAATAGTAATGCAGACTTAGTAAATAGTTGGACAGTGTTGAGGGAATTATTTGTTTGAGTGATGGCTTTCGGAAAAAAACACTGTCCTTGTGTCTAGTTGTTCTGGTGTGCAGGGCTCTATGGAGTCGTTTTGAGGGAAGGAGTTGAAACTGTTTATGTCCGGGATGTGAGGGGTCTGTAAATATTTTCACAGCACTCTTTTTGACTCATGCAGAATATAGAAGGCAGGTTGGTATTAGATTCAATATTCTTCCTATTGAACAATTTTTGCCCCTGTAGTGATTTCTGAATTGAAAAGGGCTAAAAGACCACCCAGTACATTTTTCTCACTTTCTCTTTGTCTCTCCTGCTAGCAGGTGGTAGTTACTACTCTTTCTTTGCAGTATGAAACCAAGGGAGTTAAATCTAGATGAATTAAGATATAGCTGTTCAACTGTGCTCCCCAAAAGAATAATGATCAGCTTTAATAACTTGCATACTTAATATCTAAATCTAATATTAGGTTTTTCCTGATGGAAAGGAACCAACCAATGGGTCATACCTACTGATAAATCAATGACAACAGGAAACTACTATTCCTCTTCTCCATTCAAAGTGTCTAATTTAGGTAGATTAAGGACATAGTTGACCTTAAAAAATAGTCTGCCTGGTAATATCTGTCAAAGTTCTTCAAAAATTATCATAAATTGGACAGGTACATAGTTGTTAGGCATAAAGAACCAGGAAGCAACCTGGAACTAAGGAGAAACTTCCTAACAGTGAGGATAATTAACCAGTGGAGCAGCTTCCCATTAGAAGTTGGAGGTGCTTCATCACTGAAGGGTTTTAAGAAGAGATTGGACAGTCACTTGTCTGAAATGGTATAGGATCTCCTGCTTGAAAAGCGGGGTGGACTAGAAGACTTCCAAGGTCCCTTCTAGCTCTATTTTGATTGATTGACTGAAGAGTTTATTATCACAAGAATCTGGTCAACTAACAGCCAAAGCTAGGTAGGTGCTAGATAAGAGTCAACGGAATTTGGGGGGGGGGGGCTGGACTTGAGTCTCTTGAGGCAATGCAATGATTCCAAACTGATGACATATTTAACCCCACCTTCCAGCTCAGCCTGCTCATCTCCTGCTATAGCTTTCAAAACATGGACTTTCTTATAGCAGATCTTATAAGGATTTTAATGCTATGAGGTCTAATTTTCAAGCAAGTTGCTTGCAAAAATCATTGGTATTTGACCTTCAAAATCCAGGTTTTTATACTTAAAGGGCAACTAATGTTCTAAGGGAAAGAAATAACCTTGATATAACAATGTTATTTGAGGGGCTGACTTGCCTGTCGAAGTTGTAGGTGCTCCATCACTGGAGGCTTTCAAGAAGAGACTAGATAGCTATTTGTCGGAAATGGTATAGGGCAGAGGATTGGACCAGAACGAGACTAAACTTCTAAGGTCTCTTCCATACATGTAATTCTGTTATTCTGATATTCAAGTTGAAATAAAAATAGACATTTATGTGAAGTTCTCCAGGATGAATCCTAGAGGTGCATTTCTCTCTTTAATATAAAAATAACTTGGATAAAAATTTCTTTCTCAAACCATAAATATACACTGGATACATTATTCAGTGTAATAAATGGCCAATAAGTACAGTTGAAAAATTATTTTATTCCTGTCCAGTGACCAGTTTATTTTGGCCAAATGTGATGTATGTTATAGTTCACTTCTTTTCCTGCACAATTCTTCCCCAGTTGCAGGCAAGATTTAGAAGTCTGCTGATTAAAGATAGTTTTCTGCCTGTCTAGAATTTCACTACAACAAATAGAAAGAATCATTGTCTAAAAATGCATCAGGGAGGTTGTCTGAAATCATTGCAGTGGGAATCATGGGTTATATGATTCCTTTTTTGTGTGTAGAAACTTGGCTGGGAATTTATTCCTGCCAGACCACAGGGACTTTGAAATTTCTGGAAAATATTATTGTTCACCCTGACTGAATCAGTGTCCTCTTGTGGAAATAAATAACCTCTTTGTACAGAATCATCATGCATATATTTAAGTACCATGTCCTTTTTTTCTGAGAAACTGTAAACAGTCTGGTGAGAATTTTGACTTTATTTATGCCAAGTTGAAGTAATATAAGGTATTTCCTTTATGGAGCTGATAGTTGTAATGCAAATTGAGATGTTTAGTATATTGCACACGTTTCTCTTCTTAACTGTATGCCTATATGCTCTGCGGTGCAGATGTCTTATCAAATGCAGGAACATAATCTCTGTCCTTTCAATAAAATGTTACTGGAAGGAACGGAAGAAATAAGAAATGTATTTTTTTTTCATTGCCTACACATATTCACACTTCAGTACAGGAATAAGAGAGCTAGTTTGGTGTAGTGGTTAAAGCATTAGGCTAGAAATCAGGAGACTGTGAGTTCTTGTCCTGCTTTGGGCACAAATCAGCCGGGTTATGTTGGGCCAGTCACTCTTCCCAGCCCTAGGAAGGAGCCAATGGCAAACCACTTCTGAAAAACCTTGACAAGAAAAATGCAGAATTGAACAGAAGGGGTGGGGAGGCAAGACATAAAGAAGGGGAGCCAATATATTGCCTACATTCACAAGCTAGGTACAAATGTAGCAGGGACATTGGCATAATAAGCTAACCAGGGTTAGTTTAATTTTTGCTTAAACTTTCTGTGAGGCTTAATGTGTTGTGCGAATCAAGGCAAGTTGGGTTCTATCTATTGTGTACACCTGAAAATGGATAATTCTGTCAGCAGGCTTGACATACAGTATACAAAACGTTTAGTTTGCTACACATTCTACTTCAAACTCCCATTTTGTTCAAGAAATTGAGGTGCATTCTAAACCAATTTATTTGATTTGTGAAATATTAGAATATGAAGGAAAGTTGGACTCCCTTTGGAAAGTTGGACTCATCTTCTTGTGCCATTTCCATCATCGGACGTTGGCAATTAGGTTGGCGATCCTATTTTTATCAAGAGCCACACGACAGCCGTATTTTTCCAGGTTTTGCATCACTTGTCCAAAATATTCTAACTTTCACTTTTTTATAGTTTTGATTATTTCTCTTGGCTTTCCTGGATGGCTTATATGTATGGACTCATACAACCTGGAAACCAACAGCATTTTAGTTGAGTTCTCCAGATTTTTCCCCAGATATTTTTTTACATTTCATGGCTAACTCTGCTCTGCTCCTATTCTGACTATGTTAGGCACTGCAGAAGGAGAACTATGTTAGTTTATGGTAGTCAAAAATCAAGGAGTTTGGAACCATTTCCCAACAAATACATTTTATTAAAAATCATTTTAAAAAAGGCTGTTGCTCAAAACATATGCTTTTGGATAACATCTGTCAGTTGGGAAAGATTATACTTAACTTCCTCAGGTTTTCTTTTTAGGGTGAATGCATTGTCATCTTTAAAGCTGGATCAAACAACCATTACTTAAGTAGCCTTGACTCCTGGCCTTTGGGTTAATTTTAATGCCTAAAGGGGCCCTTCAGAGTTTTGTGGCTAATTCAACACTTGAAGAGAGACTCCCATTTAGCCACAGGAATAAAGGTCAAATCACTTGGGAAAGAGCTAAGTAACCAATTAGTTTCCCTGGAGTACAGATCTAGGAATGAGTTGATGAGCTGAAAAGAATAGATTTAATCATGAAAATTATCTTCCCTTTTTTTTTTAATTTAAAGGAAGAGATGAGAATTCTAACAATGTGATGATTTTAACTACCGCTTGAAGACTGTTGCAATCTCTTCTTTTTAAAAAAAGGTTTAGGGTTTCAAATTAAATTTTCAGAACAATTGATGAATTAGGAGAAACGTGCTTTTAGCTATGCATCTGTTTTACCATTTTCTTTAGAATAATAAAGTGTTCAGAGCCTACCCTTTTCCCTTCATGGGATTTAATACAATACATTTTATATTTCCATTCTCTCCCTTATCCAGACAATGATCAGATCCAAACCACTTAACGTAAAGACTGCAATATTCTATACCTTTAGAGTGTAAGTCTCATAAAATGTGCCAGTAACAGATTTGCATGAACTTTGCACAAAGGAACACAGGAGCTAGAGATATTTTTTTTGTATCACCTATTTAAATTAAATACACAGAGAATCCAATTGGATAAAATGAACTTTATGCTACTTTATGGGAAGTGTGATTAAATTAAAGAAATATTGGGAGGAGAAAATGGAAATAAGACAGCTTCAAAAGCACCGGGTTACTCCTTTTAATGTGAGGGACAAAGCACTAATAGACATAGCACTTAGACTTATATATCGCTTCACAGTGCTTTTACAGTCCTCTCTAAGTGGTTTACAGTGTATTACCCCCAACAATCTGGGTCCTCATTTTACCCACTTCAGAAAGATGGAAGGCTGAGTCAACCTTGAGCCTGGTGAGGTTTGAACTGCCAAATTGCAGTCAGCCGGCAGTCAGCAGAAGTAACCTGCAGTACTGCACTCTAACCACTGCGCCACTGCGGCTCTTACATGGGACATTTCTTAAAATCTGATTGATGGGAGAACAACAGTGAAAGAAACCTCTCCCTCTTCTGTTCATTTTTGTGAGCTTCCCAAATGCTCTCACTTGCCTCCTTGGGAAGATATAGATAGTCCTTGACTTACTATCAGAATTTTAATTGGTAAGCAAGGCAATTTTGAGACCTTTTTTTTTGCCATGGTTAAAGGAATCATACAGTTGTTAAGCAAATCTGTCTTCTCCCATTGACATTGTTGGAAGCAATTGAGATCTAAATTACATGACCCTGGGACATTGCAACCATTGTAAGTCCATGCCTTGTTGCCAAGTGCCCAAATGTTGACCGCATGACCATGGGGATGCTCTTGATGGTTGTAAGTGTGAGGGCCAGTCATAAGACACTCTTTAAGGTGCCTTTGTGAGTTTGAAAACTAAACGACAGATTGTAAGTTGACAACAATTGTAATTGGCCCTTTGCTTGATATTCTTTAGCTGTCTTAGCTTCTCTACATCAAGGTCCTTCAACATAATGCAAAAAATATAGCACTCTATAAAGGATAGGGAATTTAATCCAGATTATTATTGTTATTGTTATTACATATTTTATTAATTAAACATGAAACTCAGTCAACTGAACATTCAAAAATGCATCACAAATACCATTGACTGGTGCTAATGGTTGATACAGGTTGCTGCCAGCATCCAAAGTATCAACCAAGTACCTTCTTAAATACCATTATTATTATTATTATTATTATTATTATTATTATTATTATTATTATTATTATTATTATTATTATTATTGTTGTTGTCTTTTATTCATTAAACATGAAGGTCGGTCAACTGAACATTTAAAAATGTATCACAAATATCATCTACTGGTGCTGATGTTCTGTACAATGTTCTGAGTAGCACAGTTTTTTGCAGTTCCGCTGGTGTTATTGCAGGAAGAGGCAATTTCTTGATGTATTTTGTAAAATTCTTCGACATGTGCCAAGTGCCCCGATAGTCAATGGATATCATTGTCACATGTTTCATCCATAATCACGTAGTTTTGATGGCCAGATCACGATATTTTGTGATTTTTCCAAGTTCTTTTTCTTCGACTCTGGTGTCTACTGGTACAGCAATATCAATAAATTGTACGCTTCAATTTTCAACAACTGTGATATCTGACGTGTTATGTTCCAAATGATGATCCGTCTGTATTCAAAACATAACACACCAGATATCACAGTCGTCGAAAACCAAAGTGTACAATTTATTGATATTGATAACATGATGATGATGATGATGATGATGATGATGATGATGATGATGATTACATTCCTGCTGCTCTCCACCAGCTGGGAATCAGGGACATGCAACCTCAGAACATAAATCTAATCTGTGACCATGATGGTATTTGCCCGCTAGAGGTCTAACCAGCATCTATCTTGGAAGATTTATTTAAGATTGTGAAGATGGAACTGTTGGGTGGCGTATTTGAGATTTTTATTATAAAGCTGAAAGTGGTTCTAATTTCATATTTTGACTGTTCTTGTTGCCAAATGCTTTCGTGATTGACGAATGTTTTAATTTGAGATTTAATATAAAGGTAAAGGGGGCGGTGCTCATCTCCGTTACAAAGCTGAAGAGCCAGCGCTGTCCGAAGACGTCTCTGTGGTCATGTGGCTGGCATGACTAAACACCGAAGGCGCATGGAACGCTGTTACCTTCCCACCAAGGTGATCTCTATTTTTCTACTTGCATTTTTTACATGCTTTTGAACTAGGTTGGCAGAAGCCGGGACAAGTAACAGGGGCTCACTCCATTACGTGGCACTAGGTATTCGAACCGCTGAACTGCTGACCTTTCTGATCAACAAGCTCAACATCTTAGCCATTGAGCCACCGCATCCCGAGAGATTTAATACACATCTGTCTTAACTGGATAGCAAGCGGACTCCTTGAGTCTGTTTATAATGGGGGCCAATTGACTGACTGACAGACAGATAGACAGACAGACAGACCTTTACAAGCTGGTCTGTTTTCTCTTTTTGAAGCTACATAATGGAATGGCCATCGTTCAAGAATCTCTCTAAATGAGATTCTTCTCCCTCCAAGTCATGTCTGTTTGAAGCTCCATTTGTTTTGTTCCATAAAACATGGAGAAATTGGACAGGTTGTAATAGGTTGTCATACATTACAGGCCTTCTTTTTGTTCTTTATGAAGTAAATAAAACCCCAAGTCTGACAACTATCCAAGACTGCAATAACCGTTATAATGTCTCTTCAGCCAAACCTTTTATTTTCTCACTTGGTAGTTAAAAGGAAACAATTGAGATATAGATATATAGATATATATTTAGCAGAAGATGGGTTTGAATTTCCCCATTTTTATGAGAATAATTTGTCTCCCACGGGAAAGGAGGGCAGCTGAATTTGCCTGTTATTTTCGGGGTAAATTGCTTATCTCATGGGGGAGAAGAAAGGAAGAAGGGAAGACATTTCCTTTTGTCTAAATTTTAAAAAAAACCACACACAATAGTCTTGCTTTGAGTCTGCTTTTACAGCGATTAACCTCTCTAGTATACAGAGACTTATCCATATTTCATGAAGCATTCTTCTAATTAAAAAGAAAGTTGCTGAAAAATTCAGGTATCAAAAGAAAAAAGGCATAAATTGGAGATCGGGGGATGCAAGCTTTACACTTATGGGTAGCTAAGCAATTTTTTTAAAAAATAATAATACACATGGTTATACAAGTAAACATGCACTTCTCGAGTTTTTGTTCTTTTCCTTTTCTTTCTTTTATTTTTACATGGACTTCCCTCACGCACCTCAGGTTGCTATTTCATGTGGAAATGTGAGGATGAGAAGTCAAGCCCGAGAAAAAAATGATGAAGTAAAATTGACAGATTCATTCAACCCGCACTTGTTAGACAAGATGTTCCATGCAGCCTTCTGTTTCATGCATGATATCCCTTAGGTGCCTAGAGGCCTGTTGAATGGTTTGGTTGGAAAAGGGGAAGGGGAGAAGAAGGAGAAAATGGAAAAGGGGAATGGAAGAGCAACGGGAAGGGGAGGAAGAGGATGAAGGGAATACAGAAGACAAAGGAGAAAGAGGAAGAAAATGGAGAAGAGAGGAAGAGAGAAAGAGAGTGGAAGGGGAAGGGGAAGAGGAGGAGGAGGAAGGGGATTAGAGAAGAAAAAGAAAGAGGAGGAGGAGAAAGAGGACGAAGAGGAAGAGGAAGAGGAAGAGGAAGAGGAAGAAGAAGAAGAAGAAGAAGAAGAAGAAGAAGAAGAAGAAGAAGAAGAAGAAGAAGAAGAAGAAGAAGAAGAAGAAGAAGAAGAAGAAGAAGAAGAAGAAGAAGAAGAAGAAGGTATAGAAGAAAAGAAAAAGGAAAGGAGAGCCATGCCGATACTCAGAATTTTAGTAAACAAATGCATCATGCAACAGGGAATAGAAAACTTTTAGCTGCTTGTATAATAGCTTAGTAGCCTTAGGCAGCAATTAATAATAGGCGGTGCTTCATAAGAACCTCTTGTATGCTACATAGAAACCTATTAGCCTAATTTGAGAGACGTGTGCTCCTTCAGTTGATTTCTAAGCATTGCAATGCAGATCATCGCACGGCCACTCTACAGATGGTTGACATGAAGTTCCTTTCCAATGTTTACTCCAGTTAAATCCCAGTGTTTCCAGTATCCACCGACACCTGATAAAGCAGTACACATCATCCCTGTCCTAATGTTCCCTTTTATTCGAATCCATTTCATATTATTCACAATCATGTTTATACTTATATCTGTTACCTAATTAATACACGCTTGACAAAATAAATAAATAAATAAAAACAAAACAAAAACATTTGCTTGAGACATTGGATCGTATAAGAATATGTTGGAGGAGATCAGAGAAAGTAAAACTAAGTAAACCACCTGAAATCTCCTCTTGCGTTTGACCGTTCCTTATTCTCTTGGCTTTCTAAAGCTTTTCTTTCTCCTCTCCCTCCCATCTAATCTCTTATCCACCCATTATCAGTGGCTTATTCACCTGAGATCCCTCTGGGAGTGGCGCGTTTGGGTTAAAAGCAGGCAAATCAAAGAATAGGCGAGGAGAGAGCCAAAATAAGATCTGGCCTACAAGACAGAGTTAACTCTCCACAGCAGCTTTCAACAAATCTTCGCCTGATGTTTGTGATTACACTTGTGAGGAGAGGAAATTGATACCTTCGAGGAGGAAAAAAACAAAACCTGGGAGGAAGAGATGGGGACCTCCTCATGTGGCTAGTCTTCAGCCATCATCCTTCATCCTGCTTGCATCCTGTGAGTTAAACCTCCAAATGGGCCTTGTTTAAAGGCTGAAATTGTCAATGTTCGGGGCACACTGGATATTTATTAGCATAGAAGCAAGGCGAGCAGTGAGAATGGCAGACAGAATAGCAGTGGGCTAATAATAAATAAGACTATTAAACCAGCAAGAGTGCCCCACTTCCGTTACATCAAAGGAAAATCAATGGGTACTTCTTTTTCTGCATCCTGTAACAAATGCAGGCTGCCAAATGTTAAGAGATATGAGATTGGGAAAGGTTTTCTTACATGCACATCCGCCGCTTCCTCGCTGGTTGAAGATGAAAATGAGAGAAACAAGCAGCTTTGAAAAGGAATGTCTCCGAAGAATGGATGGTCTTCTTTTAGATTTGTATAAAGTAGAATTCATTTCAAAAGTGAAGGATACAGGCATGCTACAGGGTGTAGGGTACAGAATAAGACCTTGAAACTAAGTCTCGTTTCTCTTTTCCCCCCAAACGCACTAAAACAGCAACATAAATCTACCATGCAAATAATAAATGAGCAAAGGGTTTTGTTTTGTTTTTTTTTAAAAAAGATTGGGACTTGTATGTTGTGGGAATGCTGGGTAAGATATGAATCTCAATCATTGTCAGCCCTTTGAAGTAGACAAGATGAGGAAATGGGGGTCCCTAGGACTTTGGAAAGTCTTTTAATGTGGTTTAGGATATTGTGATAGAATCTTGAAAGCCTGTTGAAGTCCTATCGACTTCAATCTATACCTAATCGAAAGCAAATCTTTATTGTAGACCAGCATATGAAGGGTGAGATACATGTGTATCGTACTTTTAAAATTTATTTTATTTAACATAACATCCAGCCTCAAGAGAAAAATCTTACAAAGCTTCTTGATTATTTTGTAACTTTAGGGGAAAATAAAGGTATTTTCCCTCCTCCTCCTTTTCCCTCTAACAGAATTCAAATAGGGCTGTGAGTGCAAGTGTATATAAATAAGCCAAATCACTTTCATGTTTTTCCCCCCCTGATTTTAATACATTTCAGAACTGTGACTTATTTCTTCAAAGCACAGCATTTTGGTAGACAAAATAATTAGGCGCCTTAATCATGAGAAGATTGATCAGCATAGTTAATTTGGGCTGATCCCCTTTGCGTTTGGCCACTCAAGGCAAGATATGCAAGAGTTTGAAAGAAGCTCATCGATTGGATGACCATTCATGCCCTATAACAGATTGAAAGGATCTTCTTCTCCTTCCTAGCGTATTCCGACAGTTGCAGGGGCCGCTTTCGGATCATTGAACATCACTTTCCACAGTCAGCTGTGTCTCCAGGGCACAGGCCCATGATTCGCATATCTTTGTTGATGGTATCTTGCTATCTCTGTTTTGAATGCCTGTGAGGTCACCGGCCATTGACTTCTAGTTGATAGGCAGCAGTGGTGGCATTCAACTGTTTTTACTACCGGTTCTGTGGGTGTGGCTTGGTGGGCGTGGCTTGGTGGGCATGACAGGGAAAGGATACTGTAAAATCCCCATTCCCTCCCCACCCCACTAACCTGCTTTCCAGCCGTTCTCCTTTGCAAGTCAACAAAAGAAGACCCAGCCTATTAGCTGGGACTCAGGAGGCAGAAAATAGATGAGAGCGGGGCCAGTCAGAAGTGGTATTTTCCGGTTCTCCAAACTACTCATATTTTCCATTACCTGTTCTCCAGAACCTGTCAGAACCGGTTGAATACCACCTCTGATAGGCAGTCTTGACAATGGTGGAAGGTGTTGCTCTCTATAACAGATTGAAAGAATGCTTCCCTTGAAATAACAAATTAGGGCTTCTGGGGACAACTTGATCTGACTTCTAAAAGACCAGGGAGACCCAAGAGCCATTTTGCACCTGAGAAACCAGCCAGCCAACTGAGTTGGCCTCATTTGATATTTTAATGGAAGACTTTGAGGTAGATGATCAATCTTGTCATCCTGGGAAGTTCCAGCAGTCATAAATGCATGCCAGTTTTCAAGTACTCAATTTTTGATCATGTGACTCTAGGGAGGCTGCAATGGTGTCAAAACCAGTTATAAGTCAGGGGTTTTTTTTCTTCCCAATTTTGTACGGTCATTAAACAATGACCTATCAGTTGAGAACTACCTGTAACAAGGTTTACATCTGTAGCGTGACATTGCAAATATCTCAATATTTTTTCTAACTAATATCAACTTCCATTTTAGTTACTCACTTGTGTTTTTTTATAGATAGCTCACTCCTAACAGATTGAGGACACTTTATAGACCTCTATTCAATAAGAGCCATGGTGGTGCAGTGGTTAGAGTGCAGTACTGCAGGCTACTTCTGCTGACTGCCAGCTGCCTGCAATTCGGCAGTTCGATTCTCATTGGCTCAAGGTTGACTCAGCCTTCCGCCCTTCTGAGGTGGGTAAAATGAGGATCCCAGATTGTGGAGGGGAAGAGGCTGACTCTGTAAACTGCTTAGAGAGGACTGTAAAGCACCGTGAAGTGGTATATAAGTCTAATTGCTATTACTATTCTGTTATTCTGCTAAGTAGCCTTTTTGGGGGTATTTAAGGAACATGTCACCTTTCTGGACAATTGCTGCAGGCAGGAAGTGGTCCAGATACTTTACCTGTGAATGTTTTTCTTCCTCTTGCCATAACAGAAGGAGAGGAGGAGAGTATCAATTCAGAATTTTAGGAGTAAGGTTACTATGGTTACACTGACATTTCATGTCTTTGTGTTCGTCAGTTCTGCAATGCAGGGAAAAGAGATATTCTCTGGCCAAATCCACGAAACAATCAGGATGGTTGATTCACCATCATGTCCCCCTATTAAAGCAGTTTCATTTTATAGCTCTTTATGTTCTCGTTTTTCTCCTGAAAAAGCCAATGACGATCGCATTTCCCATCAGCACAATACCTTGGGCTCCATCTGATGTTTGGAGATTGCTGTGAAAATTCTTCTGTAATTTCAGATATTAAGACAAAAGCTTGAGTGCCGTCCACCATACCTGTTAATTAAAGTGAGCAAATATTCCAGAAATCAACTGCTGCAACGTAAGGATGCATTTAGAAGCTGTTGGGTATTTCATAAGTATATATTGCATCAGCCCATCCGATTAGATCTTGCAAGAATTTCCTGGTTACAATTAATCAGTGGAACGGCTTGCCTTCAGAAATTGTGGGTGCTCTATCATGGGAGCAGGGGTGGGATTCAATTTTTTAAATAACCGGTTCTGTGGGCATGGCTTAGTTGGTGGGCGTGGGTTGGTGGTCATGTGACTTGGTGGATGTGGCTTGGTGGTCATGTTATTGGCTGGGTGTGGCCAACTCAATATCACTCACATCGAGGCACGCATCTCCTCACCTGGCCTCTCAAGACTGTGGGGATGCTGCAACAGTCGTAAGTGTGAAAAATGGTCATAAGTCACTTTTTTCAGTGCCATTGTAACTTTGAATGGTCACTCCACACAAGCAAAGTACCAGCAAAGGAGGGGGAAAAAACTCCAGAGAAGTTCCTGAGACAGGAAGTCTAGTCCTGCCAAGAATGTAATAAAGGTTAACGGAGAGGCAGTTTCTGTAAGCAACACCAGAATGTTTCCTTCCTGCCTTCCTTACAGGATTAGGCCAGTAATTTCTTCTAACAACCGGTTCTCCAAACTGCTTAGAATGTTAACAACCAGCTCTAGCGAATAGGTGCGAACTGGTAGAATCCCATCCCTGCATGGGAGCTTTTCAAGAAGGGACTGGACAGACATTTGTCTAGAATGAAATAGAGTCTTCTCCTTGAACAGGGAGTTGGATTAGAAGACCTTTTCCAACTATGTTATTCTGTATTCTGTTCTGAGGTCTGTTGTGGGCAACATACTTCATTTGGTGGGTTCCAGGAAGAGAGTCTTCTCTGATATGACATCCATCTTTTAGAACATTCTCACTTTCTAAAAAAAAAATCAGGTTAGCTCCATCCCTGTTAGGTTTCTGGAAGTCGTTCAAGACCAACCCATTTCAATAAGACTGGAGGTTTCAGATGATGGGATATATTCTTATATTGTGCCATTGTGGTTGACATTTTTACTTTCAATATATATATAATATTGCTGATGGGGTGGACACTGCTTTTTGTGAGGTAGGTGACCATATAAATGTGAGGAATTCATAAATAACTCTCCTCTCTCTCTCCCCCTCTCCCTCTCTCCTTCTCCTTCTCCCTCTCTTTCTCCATCTCTCCTCTCTCTCTCCCTCTCTCTCTCTCTCCCTCTTTCCCTCTCCTCCCTCTTCCTCTCCCTTCCCCTCTCTCCATCTCTTCCTCTCTCCTCCTCTCCCTCTTCCCCTCTCCCCCTCCTCTCCCTCCCTTTCTGCTTTCTCCCTCTCCCTTCCCACTCTGTCTCTCTCATTCTCTCTCATTCCCCCCCCCTCTCTCTCATGCACACACACACACACACACACACACACACACACACATTTAAAGATTTGTTTCTCCAATGCCTAAAAAAGATCTACTTGCTCCTGTAACCAAAATAAATCAGGTGAGGAAATTGGTCCCCAGAAAAGAAGATAAGTCTTAGCAGATGGTGGCACTTAACCAACCATGGGTAGCCTTGGATGCTTAGGTGGTATTAATTCTTGGAGGGGAACCCTCCAGAGAATAAGAGAGAAGTTGAATAAATAATAAATAAAAACAGCGACAGGCTACGTCCACATTGTGGCCTAGGAAATTACATAGATATGTCCAATTGTCAAGCTTAACTCATACGAGACTTTGTTAATAAAATAGGTTAGGAACTGAAGTGCACAGGGGGCACAAATAGGCTACATTTAGTTTTCAAATGCTCTTTCCCTTCTGCCAGCTAACGGTATTGAAAGGGAAGCCTTTGACCCAGAAATTTTAGGATTTCATCTTGCTGGGAGAAACCCCAATGCTGCAAAGTGGACTTTGAAATTCAAAGCTGTTTATTTTCATTGCATTATCATCTAACTAGGCAGCTCTCTGAAGAGGGTCAGTAATTCAGAATCTACCATTCCTTCATGACTGCTGCCTTTAACATCCACTTTGTTAGGTCCTTGTTTCCCCTATTTATGTGTGGAGTAATGCACGAAGCCTCTGCAGGTGAACCTTGGAAAACTGGCATTCAGAGAGGGTGTGATTTGATTGCGCTTTGCAATTTCCAGGGGAAAAACAATCTGATTCGAATCAGGGCGAGTTTTGAACTTTTAAACGGGGCTTCAATCATTGCAGAAAGATTGTGCCAGGCTGGCACTGTGGCATTGTGGAGCTGGCAGACAGACGGGGACAGAGAAAACATAATTCTGAAATGATGAACTGTGCCAGGAAGGCAAGGTGGAGCTATTCTCTTCGTCACCCTGTGGATGGTAATGGAAGGACTCTGTGGTTTGTAGCCTGAATTTATGAGAAAATATATATCACAGAATTGCTCCACCTAAGATCAGGAGAGAAGGAGCAGCAGGTGCTGAGAGAACTAAGCAAGAGGATGAGCCTTGACATCCTCTGAATGGACAGAATGTCCCAAGTCCATTGACTCAGATCCAGGAACAGCTTTGTGGGTAAGAACAAGCATTCTTCAAAGTACACAAGAACAAAAGTACACAAGAACAAAATCGAATTAAAAGATGGAGGAAGGAGGCCACATTGAGCAAGGAACAATGTTAAAGGAGGATATGGCTGAAGGATCTAACCTCCCTTATACTACTTGGAGGACCCTGAATAGGTTGAGAGTTGGAGGGCCTAAGTGTAAAACTTAAGTGCTCAAGTGGAGGTTCTTAGTGGATAACAAGATGCTGTGTGAATGTGGAAACACACAGAGCTCGGCCCATCTGCTGGTATGTTAGCTACTACCAGAAACATGTATTGATAATGATGTATTTTTGGCCATTGACAAATCCAAGAAGGTGGCTTCATTTGGCAGTTTAAAGTTTGATCTAGACAAAAGGAGGAGGAGGAGGAGGAGTAGGAGGAGGAGGAGGAATAATCAATCTATGGAGCATCCTTCCACTAGACATCCTAGACAATCCAGGAGAGGAATAAGCAAAACAGTAAATGCCTCTGAAGGGACATCATGCACTATATTAAACATGCAGTGTTAGTAACCAGGAAACTCCTATGCCCAGAAAATCCAACTACAGTGTGTGTGTGTGTGTGTGTGTGTGTGTGTGTGCTCACATGGGATATAAAACCCTTCCATCCTTGTATGTATAGAAGTGTTCATCCAAAGGCTATCTTCTATGTCTAAAATTTTCCCATCCAGGGCCTGTGATAACCTACAGTCAACATCTTCCCACCTTCTGAACTCTGACCCTGCTTGCACCTGTTCTCAGGTCTACAAGGTAGCCTGTCTTGCTTTCCCAGGAGGGTGGCATGTGTCTGTGGGTGTAAAACAAAAAAAAAAGAAGTGGTTGGATTTCATTATTTATCTGTGCTCCTTCCTTCTGCAGAGCTTCCAAGGCAAGGAACAGTTGCTTTCCATACAAAAAACACAGACGTATGGTCGCTTCATAATTAGTTCCATTACAGAAATGTTCTGCTGAGACATTTGAGTGATTTGTAGATCCCTGCTGACTTTATTTGCTTTAATCTGCAGTTTTAGATCTTTTATTGATTTGCTTGTTTTTACTGTTTGTTTTCTGCTCTGTTAATTGGATTTTTGTCTGTCCTATGCTCTGCTGTGAAAACTGGAAATGTGGAATATTAATATGGTAATCAAAGAAGTAAACTGAATGACATGAAGTTACAAACAGCTATAAATGGAAACCACTGGGACTTTAAGGATCTAGAACCCTAATTATCGGAATTCTTGCAACCTAAGAAAGTCAGAATGCCAGTAATTATGAACATGCAACACTTCCTTTACGTTTGTGTCTCTCTCTGTGTGCGATTGCTCATCTCAACTTCCCCTAAATTGAAACATCCATGGAAACTGTTGCAGTACAAATAGGTATAGACTATTGATACCAATTCTTCTTTAAGTTCAGTCTTGTGTTTTGCGAAGGCATTATCCTTATTAATCTTCCTTAATAAAGGTCTTCTTAATCATTTAAGGAAAATTGGATTTGTTATTGATTGTGCTAAGGTTACAGCCAATAGTTGACAGTGATTGTGTGTCAAACCATCTGACAATCTATCTGGACAAGGTTCAATAGCAAGCAGTTAGGAACAAAATAATTCCTTCAGCAGACAGAGTTACATCAAAGTTCATGCTATTTCAAGAAATAGTTACTTTCTATTAACTTTTTTTCAAATATTGTAATATTTGTCCAGGCACCTACAAAGTCTTGCAGATATTCCACTGAGCCTACCTTTTGTCATCTATAAATATATTCTGCTTATATGTTGACTGACTTTGCACTTCAGTTTCCTCTGGTTTGGATTCCTTATTTAATTAGGAAATCTGGGATTTTAATAGAACTAGTTGTTGTTTGGTTGGTGCATGAGGAGTGGCAGAGTCAAAAGAGGGAATAGCCTATCATCCCTGCATGACCACAAGTGAACTAAGTCCAACCCCTCTTCAATTCCTTTTAAACTTTTCTAACACTATGCAGGTGCTAACGGTTAGTTGAGAAAATTATTGTGCATAGGCATGAGTAACAATAAATCAATTTAATTGGACTTTCACATGTGGACCTGAACTTTTGTGCCTGACAGTTGGTGAACATTTTAATACCCTGCAGACATTATTTTCTACCTAACCCATCTTCTCTTTTTCAATCAGGTATATATTGTAAATGCCTCAAGAAACAGGAATTTACCCACTTTTGGATCTTACCTGACCATGTACACATAGAATAGAATTCTTTATTGGCCAAGTATGATTGGACACACAAGGAATTTGTCTTGGTGCATGTGTTCTTAGTGTACATAAAAGAAAAGATACATTCACCAATAGTCAAGAATCATAAGGAACAACACTTAATAATAGTCATAGGGTACAATAAGCGATCAAATCATACGAGGAAACAGTAAATAAAAATCATTAGGATACAAACAACAAAGTTACAGTCATGCAGTCATAAGTGGGAGGAGATGGGTGAAAGGAAGGATGGGAGGATTAATAGTAATAGTAATGCAGGCTTAGTAAATAGTTGGACACTGTTGAGAGAATTATTTGTTTAGCAGAATGATAGCGTTTGGGAAAAAACTGTCCTTGCGTCTAGTTGTTCTGGTGTGCAGTGCTCTATAGCGTCGTTTTGAGGGAAGGAGTTGAAACAGTTTATGTCCAGGATGTGTGGGGTCTGTAAATATTAATTAATATTAATTAATATCAATATTAATGTAAAATTAAAAAGCAGTAATGATTAGAAATTTAATAACAATAAATTGTGCATGTTATCTTGATGGGTTGTGATGTAATCGCTGAAACGACCTAACTGGTTTGAATTGGTTAGCTACAATTCTTCCCATTTTTTTTTCAAAGCATCTATCACTTCCTTTCTTTTGAAGACTACAGAAAAAGGGCCCATTGTCTTCATCTCCCATTTTATTTATTTCAGGAATAAGACAAGCTAATTTCCAGCAAGATGGTTAATAGTTAGATGTCTTTTGGAAGCATGTGAATGTATGTGCGATCTATAATCACACATACGCTTATCAATATATACACACCATAGCTGCCCCGCTGAGAAGTCAGACTGTGATGTCCAGATTCTATGCAATGTAGACAAAATGTTCTCTTGAGGGTAATAATAGTCTTCCTTTCTTGTAACAATAATATGTCAGAAATGTAATCTCCCAGGACAATATAACCAATGCATTTCCCAATGGGTCATTATGATTCTGTTGCAGATATCTTACCCTGAAAAGATAATGCAAAAATGTGGAGTGGGGTTATGAAGAAAAGGAAATAGTTTTCTCTCTGGTTTCCATGACAAAAAAAGGAAGATTTTTGGGTTTTTTTTGCCAGAGAAAATAAAAATAAAAGATCAGATATGCAATTTCTTGCTCTCTCTTTCTTTTATTTCAAAACTCAGTGGAATGTGACATACATTAGAAGATCCAGCTAGCTTTCATAGGATTATTAAAGTTTGGGACATTCTGAGATAATTAGCAAGAGAAAACAACAGATATGGAGCACCTAATGCTCTGCAACTTCCACAATCCTTTTCTGTGGGGTCATTGGTGCTCTCTGAACTTGGTTGTTTGTTAGTTTCATTAGCCTTGATGATGTTACCAAGCAGGATAATGAAATGTCTGTAAGAAAACAACCAATCTCAGAGAGCACTTTTCATTTTAACCCTGAGCTACGCATAGTATCTTCTATTGGTATCTTTTCTAATGTCTGGGCTACCTGAAGCTGAAGGAGAAAGCGGTTGAATCTATCTGGAAGGCTTTGAGTTTCTGCTTTTGAAATGAATGGATAATGGGTTTATCCAGTCTAAAGTCTTCCAAATTTGTTGGCCAAAAAAAATCAGTTGTGTAGATGTCTAGAAGAGATATCAACACAACTGATTTATTTCATTGCTTTAGAGACTCTTACATGTGTCAGTTGACATGGTAGGAGGTCCATTCTAGGAATTAGCAAAATTAATCTGGGGGTTAAAAAAATGTATAGTCTATATCGATGTCTTTAAGGTATATATTTTTGGCTGTTTTGGATACATTTTTTCTGAGCATAGTGCTACATGGGTATTTGTTTCTGCAACTAGACTATAATGAGATTAAAAAACCTTAATCAGCCCCCACTGGCCAAATTCACATAATTTATTTCCTTATTAAATATATATTTTATCCTGTTACAATCCCCCCCCCCAAAAAAAGATTCTCAGTGACTTACAATAATACAATTAATACAATCATTAATACAATGATGCAATGTCAAAACCTTACAGTATATTTTCTTTTAAAAAAAAAAAGCCACAAAAACAAAAGCCGCATCATACCATAAAAATAGAAAATAAAACATTGAAGATGACAGTCTGTTAGGGTTTGAGGATTAACCCCTAGCAGAGTATTGCAGCAGTAGTCAAGCCAGGCAGCCAAACGAGAGCGGAAGGGCCCCAGAGTATACACACACTGAACACAAACACTGTTTGTAGTTTAAATAGTTTTTAATCCAGTTAGAGTTTAAGCATTGTCATTCAGTCCATTAAGTCATTCACAGTATTTCCATCCAGTAAGACTCACTAGTATAGTCCAAGTTAAGAGTCCTTGCAATATCTTTATCAGCCGATAAAGATATTTTCTCCTCCTCCGGTTTCACTCTCCAGAGAAACAAACGCTGGATATTCAGTAGAATTACGCAGTAATCAGCAAACAGTAGCAAACAAAAACAGTTCAGTCACAGGCACTCACAGTCAGTAATCACAGTTAGTCGCAGCAGCACACAGTTACAGTAGCACACAGTTACAGCCAGCCAGAAACAGTAAGCTTTCCAGCTTCTAATGCTTCCTTATATTGTAACTTCTAACCGCACCCTTAATCGGCTAATTGCCTGCTGCATTGTGCTTAAAGTGATAAGCACTTAAACCATGATATCTAAGTTTTATATATTTATTCACCCAAACCATATTTGGTATCAATGTTATACCTAACATACTCCCCTTTTGGGTGAAATAAATATATAATACCTTTACAATCTTATCCCATATTTTTCACAACTCTCCTGGTGCTTACTGGCACCTTGGGCTTTAGTAAAATTATCAGCTAAATTGTCCTCCGACATACAGTACTCTAGCTGAATCATCTTACTTCTTACAGATTGTCTCACGTTTAGGTATCTTAGATCTGTATGCTTGCTCCTTGTTTTTACTCCAATATTTGTGGCCATTTGAATTGCTGCCTGATTATCTTCATGTATAATTATAGGATAATCTACAGTTATACCTATATCAATTAACATTTGTTTATACATTATTAATTCTGTACATAACAATGATAAACAGGAGAATTCTGCCTCCATAGTAGACAAACTTATATGCTGTTGTCTTATTGACTTCCAGCCTATTAATGTCTTACCCAGCATTATGGCTGTTCCTGAAGTCGACTTTCTAGTGTCTCTTTCTGATGCAAAACTAGCATCTGCATAAGCACTCAAAATTAAATCACCCTTTGGTTCTAAATACAATGAATAATTCATTGTCTTTTTAAGATATCTTAATATCCTCTTAGCTGCATTCCAGTGTCTTTCACATGGTGCAGAATTGAATCTAGCCAACTGATTCACACAGTACGATATATCTGGTCTAGACCAATTACTAATATAACTCAAACTACCAATTAAAGATTGATAAATCACCTTATCAAACTCAGGGCTTTGTTCATCAGTGTTGCTAAACTCCTGACTCATTGGAGTCTTAGCTGGCTTACAAAGCTCCATCTTGTAATCTTTTAACAATTTGCTTATCTTATCTTCCTGAGATATCTTAAAACCTTTCCGTGTTTTCTTTATATTCAAACCGAGATACTTCTTTATCTCCCCTAATTGCTTGATCTTTATTCTCTTTTCTAATGATGCTATTATTTTATTTGCTTCATCATTAGTTTCAGTTATCAATGCAATGTCATCTGTGAATAGTAATAATAATGATACTTTCCCATTTGTCTCCCTCTTAAACAGACATGGATCGGCTAAACCAGCTTTAAATCCTATATTGTCTAGTACCTTTACAATATACTGGTTCCATTCATAGCCTGATTGTTTTAGACCATAGAGACTTTTCTTTAACAACCAACAATCATTATTATCCTTATTTTCACTTTTAATACCAACAGGTTTTTTCATATAAATAATATGTTTTAATGGGGCGTGCAAGTAAGCAGTTTCCACATCTAGATGGTTAACTATATAGTTTTTACTAGCTGCCCACACTAAAGCTGCTCTCAAGGTTGCTGCCTTAAGACTAGGTGCAAACACCTCATCATAGTCATTTGCATTCTGCCTAAAACCTTGGGCTACTAACCTTGCCTTATGGATTAAATTACCATCTTTATCTGTTTTTACCTTAAATATCCATTTGCAGCCAATGGATTTCTTTCCTGCAGGTAATTTGGCATTTTCATACACCTTCATATCTCTTAATGAATTCAGTTCCTTATTCATTGCTGCATACCATTTTTCTTTTTCCTTAGTAGGATACTTTTTAATTTCTTCTACAGAATTAGGAACTTGATTAATCTGGCACACTGTGTTAGCCTGGTACCTATCAGGCGGTCTAGATACACGTGTAGTTCTTCTGGGAATTACAGGGCTTACAGGAGGACTTTGTTGAACTACTACCTGTTCATCTTCCTCATCCTGTTCAGCTATTGAATCTGTTTCTTCCTTTATGGGCACTATTTCATCCTGTATTTGTCTCTTTACTTTATTTTTAAAGTTACAGGGATAACTAATGGGATTTCTATAGGATTCAACAATTACATCTTTATTGGCATCCTGTTCTAATTTCTCCCATCCTTCATGTTCTAGAAATTGGGCACTAGCACTACATAACACTTTAGATGTGCCTTTCTCCCAAAATCTATATGCCCTATGGTTTGCCTGATAACCAACGAAGAAAAATCTTTTAGCTCTATGTTGCCCTTTTTTTCTGAGTTGTGCAGGAATATGCACCCATGCTGGTGCACCAAATGTGTGCAGGTAACTTAGGTCAGGTTTCCTGCCATGCCACCTGGTAAATGGTATTTCACCTGTTGTTGTATTAACAACGTTGTTCAATATGTTATTAGCACACATTGTAGCCTCCCCCCACAAAGAATCAGGTAACCCAGAATCATTTAACATTGTTCTAACCATTGCCTGTAGTGTTTGGCCTCTTCTTTCAATAAAAGCGTTATGTTCTGGCCTGTATGGAGCAGACTTCTTATGCTCTATTCCAGATATCTTAAGTCTGTTCTGGAATTTGTTATTAATAAATTCCGTACCATTATCTGTCACCAGGGTTATCAGTTGACGTTTAGACTTTCTTTCAGCAAACCTAAGCCAATTGAAAAAATGTTGATATGTTTCAGTTTTGCTTTTCATTAAATAGCAAAACCCATATCTAGAATAATGATCCATAATGCTCAGTATATATCTAGCACCCCCCATACTGGGTTTCTTTGGACCTATGATGTCTGCAAATACCACTTCTAAAGGTTCTTTTGTTTTGAAACCATTTAGCCTATTTGCAGGCAATACTTTGCTCTTATCTTCACAGCAAACATTACAACGCAAATATTTATCACAAGGTTTTAACCTTATTCCTTCAGATAACTCAACTGTACGTTTTAGCATTTTAAAATTTACATGCCCCAAACGCCTATGCAATAAATGGATACATTCATCATGAGGCTTTATATTATTAAATACAGTTTGAGCCTCCCCTTTCTTACTATTATCTAATACATATAATGTTCCATTTAAAGCTGCAGTTACCTTTTTGTTATCTTTTTCAATTATGCAATTATTATCCTTAAAAGTAATTACATAACCTAATTTATCTAATACCCTTACTGAAAGCAAATTAAACTTTAGTTGCGGTACATACAACATTTTTATATCCTGGTTTATGTACGGACAACGTGCAAAACCTTGACCTTTCGCTTTCAGGTTCCAGCCGTTAGCAAGAGATATATGTTGAGAGCTTGTAGACATTTTTATAAATTTTGTCTTATCTCTTGTGATGCAGTGGGATGCGCCACTGTCAACCACCCATAAATTATTCTTCACATCAGAGTTGCTAAACGTGGCTAGTTCAAATGCTTTCTTTGGCTTTTTTACATTCTGGCTTTTTCTCTTTTTGCAGAATCTTGCCAAATGTCCTCTGCCTCCACAATTAAAACACTTTTTAATTGTGTATGCCGTTGAAGATAAATTCTCTTCTTCCAGGTGCTGTAATTTGCTTTGCTGGTTTCTTTCAAGCTTTGAAGATAATTTCTCTTCTTTCTTATCTTCTCTCAGCTCGTCACGCTCACGCCTTCTTCTGGCTTCTTCTAGTAGCCTGCCTGTAATCTCGGTTAATGAGAGGCTTTCTTTTGGCAATACCTCTAACGAAGTCACATAGTCATCATAGCTTTGATCTAATGAAGATAATATTATGTAGACTTGTTGCAGTTCATTAAATATAAGCTCTTTTTCTTGCAAATCTTGAAAAATGCTCTTCATACAGTTTAAATGAACTAACATATCTCCATTCCTCTGAAGATGCGTTGAAAAAGCTTCCGTGTAAGATTTATATGTGCTCCTACACTGTCCCGAACATAAATCTTCCTGAGGTTCTCCCAGCAGTTTGCAGCATTTTCTTCTCCACGAATATGGACAAGCTGCTGATCACAGAGAGTCAGTCCTATGATGCATAAAGCCTGCTCATTCTTCAGTTTAAAGTCTTGTAACTTTTCGTTATCATCATCATTAGCAGGATCCCAGCTACTCACATCTGGTGGGTTTGCTATAATGTCCCACAAACCTTCTCTGCGTGAGAAGTAAACTACATTTCATTGACCATGAAACATAGTTTGTTCCATCCAGCCTGGATATCATGGACAGTTGTGACAAATTTACTTGTGCCATTACTCTTCAGATATTTTGACTATTTTAAACTAATTAAAACAGTTTGTTTTTACAGTAATGTGCAACTCACACCAACTCTCTCTGCTATATCCTGGTTAGTTAGACTATGCTCCTGGGCCCATAACCAATGTTAGGGTTTGAGGATTAACCCCTAGCAGAGTATTGCAGCAGTAGTCAAGCCAGGCAGCCAAACGAGAGCGGAAGGGCCCCAGAGTATACACACACTGAACACAAACACTGTTTGTAGTTTAAATAGTTTTTAATCCAGTTAGAGTTTAAGCATTGTCATTCAGTCCATTAAGTCATTCACAGTATTTCCATCCAGTAAGACTCACTAGTATAGTCCAAGTTAAGAGTCCTTGCAATATCTTTATCAGCCGATAAAGATATTTTCTCCTCCTCCGGTTTCACTCTCCAGAGAAACAAACGCTGGATATTCAGTAGAATTACGCAGTAATCAGCAAACAGTAGCAAACAAAAACAGTTCAGTCACAGGCACTCACAGTCAGTAATCACAGTTAGTCGCAGCAGCACACAGTTACAGTAGCACACAGTTACAGCCAGCCAGAAACAGTAAGCTTTCCAGCTTCTAATGCTTCCTTATATTGTAACTTCTAACCGCACCCTTAATCGGCTAATTGCCTGCTGCATTGTGCTTAAAGTGATAAGCACTTAAACCATGATATCTAAGTTTTATATATTTATTCACCCAAACCATATTTGGTATCAATGTTATACCTAACACAGTCTGAACCAGAGAAAGAAACTACGGCGATTAGCCCATCGCAGGTCACATGATGGTTTAATACATTCTATAAACCTAGCCACTATGATAGCGCGACAGAAGGAAAGGCAGAGATAGAGATGGGTGTATTATATTAAAGCGTGTCTAATTTCTATCAGTATCCCTTGAGTATGTTGTTCAGATCAGAAGGTTACAATTTGCCTGGAATTGCACCCTGCCGTTATATCTAAGACGTGTTGCAATCCATGAATCTGAAGGATGAAGAAAAAGAGACTTTTCAAATCTTGATTACCGTTGAAAATGTAGAGAGCAGATTTTTTTGTTGCTGCTGGTAATTTAGAGTGGTGATCTATCTCCAGCTATGAAATCGGTTGACTATATAAATCTAACAAAGTCAAATAGATTGCAGCCATTGTTACAGATAGGTCGGCTCATATTTTTTTTAAACTCCATTTAACATCGGAGTTTTTTGTTTTTTTAAAAAATCCCTTTATAAGTGAGCCCAAACATAAATCAACTTAGATGAATCCGGAGAGAAAAAATATCCCCTTCTTTTTTCCTTCCTTCCTTTTGTTCTTTTTATCTCTCAGGGCTCTTTGCCAAAAATAAAAGGCGATAAAGAAGAGAAAAAAAACCCAGATGCAATTAAAACCACACACTTTTTAAAGAAAAATAAAATGTGCATCAGGAATATTTCCTTCAACTTCAGAGTAGGTTGAAGATTACTTGCGTCTATTCAGAAGGAAGTGCCTCTGAATTCAAAGGCGCTTACTTCTGAATAAATAGGTATAAAAATGGCTGCCTTTACGGTTGACTGATAGCACTTTTTAGTATGTGCGGGGCACTTTGAATTTGGGATATAAAAAAAAAACTTGCATATTTTCCACTGGTTTTAATAAGTATTCCGTTGTATTAATTGGAGGGCAACTTCACAGCACTGCGAGTATATATGCAGGAGATGAAAGCGTCTTGGCCATTTCTGAAATGCAGATTCCTCCTAAAAACATTTCAGCACCTGAAATCTTGAAACTGTGCAGTTTTCAGTCATTAGATATGTTGGAAAGTCCCTGAAGATTTTGTCTTAGTGGAGAATTTACTCTAAGCAAAAATCTATCGCTAGGGAATATTAGAAACCACATAGCTCTTTTCCTTCCTCTTAACTGGATTGATTCAGGGGAAATTCCACCTACTTAACTCATCTTGGTTAACATGAAGCTTTAATGGTGGGAAATCCTTGCTTTGCAAAGTTGTTTTTTTTTTTTTTTTTTTACAAATGGTAATTGGTAGCCCTTTATCATGGTTTAAGCCTGTTACCAGGTGATCAATTTTTCTTTGCGCTCGTATAAATGTTAACATGGGATGAAAGAGAGGTGAAAGGGCTGAAGAGAAAGGATGTACAGCCACAGTGGCACAGTGGTTAGAAGACAGTACTGCAGGCAACTTCTGCTGACTGCCGGCTGACTGCAATTGGGCAGTTCAATTCTAACCGGCTCAAGGTTGACTCAGCCTTTCATCCTTCCGAGGTCAGTAAAATGAGGACACAGATTGTTGGGGGGCAAGAGGCTGACTCTGTAAACTGCTTAGAAAAAGAAAAGTACTGTGAAGTGGTATATAAGTCTAAGTGCTATTGCTGTGTAAGTGGGCTGAGGAATTCTGGGCATTGAAATCCAAAGCCTTAAACTTGCCAAGGTTGGAGATCCATGCACTACATGGCAGCTCCAGCTGGCTCATTTTCTGTGCCCATCTTCACTTTTCCTCTGAGATGAGACTGGGTGGGTTTGGTTGATTTGGTTTGTCATCACTGCTGAGTGTATGCCAAAAGTGTATATTCTCATCAGGGTCACCCACAACATAACGGCCATCCTAGTTGTCCAGATACAGCAAGCAGGCACTTCTATTAGGCAGCAAGGTTCTGGAGGCAGATGACCACTTCAATGTCATGCTCAAAAGACTAGGTTCACAAAATCCAATTAAAATGATTTATTGCTAAACAGCCAATGCACAGGAATTTTGTCAACTAACAGTTAGCACCTGCTAACTGTTAGATAAGGGTTAGATAAGGGTTAAGAGTAGATAAGGGTTAGATAAGGGTTCACAGAATTCAAGGAGGGTTTGACTTAGTTCATTTGTGACTATTTATTTATTTTTATTTATTTATTTATTTGATTTGTCAATTGTTTACAAGATAATAAGTACAAGTGTATACATAGTTGTGAATATATGAAATGGGTACATATAAGAAAAATAAAAGAATAAGAGAAACAATAGGACAGGGACGGTAGGCACGTTGGTGCGCTTTATGCACGCCCCTACAGACCTCTTAGGAAAGGGGTGAGGTCAATAGTAGACAGTCTAAGGTTAAAGTTTTTGGGGTTTGGGGAAGAGACTACAGAGTCGGGTAGAGTATTCCAGACATTGACCACTCTATTGCTGAAGTCGTATTTCCTGCAATCAAGTTTGGTGTGGTTTACTTTGAGTTTGTATCTGTTGTGTGCTCTGTGTTGTTATGGTTAAAGCTGAAGTATTCATTGACAGGTAGGACATTGCAATGTATGATTTTATATACCATGCTTAAGTCGGACCAAGACGGCGTAATTCGAGGTTTTCTAGTTTTAGAATTTCGAGTCTGGTGGCGTAAGGTATTCTATAACGGGTAGAAGAGTGGAGAACTCTTCTTGTGAAATACTTCTGGACTTTCTCAATTGTGTTAATATCACATACGTGATAAGGATTCCAGACTGATGAACTGTATTCGAGTATTGGTCTAGCAAACTATATAGGGATTCTAGGCTAATCTCTCTTTTAACTCCAACCCACGCTTCTGCCACTCTATGTTCAGTGACAATGACAAAGCCATCAATTCATACTGCATGAAAGAAAGCAACAATAAAACATTCCTGTATTTTTATCCAGACATCCACATAGCTAGGAAACAGTATATAAAGCAAATACAAAATGATCCATTAACTTCTCTTTCTTTCATTTCATCTCTTTGAACCTCAGTTAATGCACTTGCTTTATACCTTGTGAAGGGAAACCATTGAAAGTGCTTTTAGTGGAATAAGTCATTCTGCTTTGACTCATCTTTGGGTCATGCTGGACACTGACTAAACCCTGAAACAGATATAAATTCAGAGAGTCTCCGTTAGGAGAAACATAGAAACTGGGTAAAATAAATGCATCCACAACTCATATATCTTGGTAATCTATTCACTATATTAGCAATTGTATGTGCTATACAATTGCTTTGCATTTCAATTCTGGGCTGTAACTTGCTGCTCTATCCCCAATCTGTTATTTATGCATTTTGTGAGTAGGTATTAGCACTAGCACTAGCACCTAAACTTATATACCACTTCATAGAGCTTTACAGCCCTCTCTAAATGGTTTACAGAGTCAACCTATTGTCCCCAACAATCTGGGTCCTCATGTCACTGATCTTGAAAGGATAGAAGGCTGAGTCAACTTTCAGCTGGTCAGGATCCTGGCAATGGGCAGAGTTAGCCTTCAATACTGCATTCTAACCAGTGTGCCACCACAGCTTATTCAGCATCCTATAGTAGTGTCTCACACAGTTTCCTTGCATTTTTTTTAGTACTTTCAAGTACTAAAAAAAAAAGCCAATTATTGGCAATTTCCTAGACAAGACTCTGCGGTTTTCAATGCAACATTTTTGAAAGAGGGTTGCCCATTGCTTCCTCCTTAGGGCTGAGAATGAGTGATTGGCCCAAGGTCATCCAATAGATGAATTCATACCTAAAGCAGTCCTGGTTTGTGGATTAGTGCCTATAACCACTACACCACTCCCTTATTTTTATACAGCAGTCCAGTTTTTTATACAGCAGTCCAACTCAAACAGCCTCTCTCTCTCTCTCCCCTCTCTCTCTGTGTCTCTCTATATCTGTCTGTCTCTGTCTCTCTCTCCCTCTCTCCTCCCACCTTTCTCTCTCTCTCAGATATGGTTGGAATAATATTTTCCATAGCTAGGAACTGCAGCAACACAAATCCAAAACAAGTATTAGATTAGTAAGTGATCTAATGAAAGTAATGACTTCATATATTTTTCTGTCTCTCTCTGTCACTGTCTCTCTCTCTCCCTCCCTCTAAATGTCCCAACCTTCAGATATGCTTGGAATAATATTTTCCATAGCTAGGAACTGCAGCAACACAAACCCAAAACAGGTATTAGATTAACAGGTGATCTAATTTTTCTCTCCCTCCATCTCTCTCTCTCTCCCTCTTCTCCCTCCCTCCCTTCTCTCTCTTTCTCTCTCTCTCCTCCATCCCATCTCTCTCTCTCTCTCTCTGCATGTATTCTTAATTTATCTCCTTCTTTTAACAGTATTGCTTCAGGCCAATGAAAACTATGCTGGCAAGATTTAAAATAAGCTTGATCTGGATGGTAGGGAAGAGTTGGTGAGGATGTGTGTGTGTATGTTCAGGCCTCAAATGACTGCTAAATTAATTCTGGTAATGAGCGCCCTCCCATATATTTGCAGATAACTAGCTGAGTGGATTAATACACAGGAACTCTGGTCAATTTCTTTCTGAAGCTGTAAGTTGTTAGTTGTAAGCTATCATAAGCAGGAATTATGATATTTCCTAAGAGGTCTGTAGGGGGCATGCATAAGTGCACCAACATGCCTATCATCCTTGTCCTATTGTTTCTTTTATTTATTTTTTATTTTTCTTATATGTATCCATGTATTCATAACTATGTTTTTACTTATACCTATTATCTTGTAAGCAATTGACAAAAACAAACAAACAAACAAACAAATAAATAAATAAATAAATAAATAAAATGTTTTGAAAACATTATCTCTCTCTTTCTGACTCCCTCATATTTCCAGCAAAGCTTATTAGGGCTGCAGAGTGGCCTGGAATCTTTGCAAAGCTTAAAACTTTACAAATGAGCTTTTAAACTTTTAAGTACAGGTAGTCCTCGATTTATGACCACAAGTGAGCCCAAAATGTCTGTTGTTAAGTGAGGCATTTGTCAAGTGACTTATGCCCCATTTTACTGACCTTCACCTTACTCTTAAAATAATAGCTAGTATCTTCCTTCTGGGTTTAAGTAGCATAAAAGAACAGACTTGAGAGAGTTAGATACAAATTAGCTGTTGGAAGGGATCTTGTAGGTCATCTAGTCCAACCCCCCACCCAAGTAGACCCTACACCATTTCTGACAGATGGCAATCCAGTCTCTTCTTAAAACCTTCCAGTGAATGAAGCTCCCACAACTTCTGAAGGCAACTTCTGTTCCATCGGTTGATTGTTCTCACTGTCAGAAAATTTCTCCTTATTTCCAGGTTGAATCTCTCCTTGCTCAGTTTCCATCCATTATTCCTAGTCTGGCCTTCGGGTGCTTTGCTTGAGTTATTTTAACTTCAAACAAGCTGGATCTGTTGAGATCTAAATCTAACTTTAGTAGACTTAATGAAGTGTGACAATTAACCTTATTTCTCTCTTTGCATAACATGTTCATCCCTTCAATGATTTGGTTAAATGTGTTCTATGGACAGAAAAAAAATAGGTAATCCAAGACGCAAAAAAAAAAAAAAGGTTGGAAACAGAATGCAAGCGGTGGACATTTACATATTTCCACGCACACATACAGGGCTGAACAACCTTGCCTTGGTATTGCCAGAGCAAAAAGTCAAAGCAAAAAGTAGCCAGTATATATTGACACCTTGAAAATAACATCTTTAAACACCTACAGGCTAGTGAAAGTAATTTGAGCTTGAAAAGGATTCAAAAAGAAGCAGGGGAAAAAAAGGAAACTAGTAGTACTGGAACACTGAAATTATTGTTGTTCAACTTAATCTAATTCTGAACGGATACTGCTTCAGGGTTTAAAAAACACAACTGGGATATTCTTTATTTGTATTGTACATTATAATGAAACATTCAGACTTGGGCTGTTTTAATCAAATACGATAACTGTGATCATTGACATCCTCAGGTTGAGCGGAAAATGTCTATCCGAATATCTGTCACAACAGAAAAAAATGGAAGTGGGGTGTGTGTGTATGGAGTGTGTTGTTATCCCAGTCTACTAAGTGTTGTGGTCCGGTAGCTGCCAACAGAGCTGGCAGCAGACTCGATCAGTGAGGAGGTTGGGGAGGAACATAGGCCAATCCTGGAGTCTGGGGAAGGCTCTGATGGATGCTCTGTGTCGGAAGCAGAGATAGAGCCAGGGCCATCCAACATTTCCCAACTGCCTTCAGAGTCAGAGATAAGTGGGAAAGAAGAATAGCTGGGGCCTGTTCCAGATGCGTGTATGCGCAGAGCTGTCAGGAGAGGAGAACAAGTGAGGAACAGGGGCTGACTCGGGAAGAAAGGCACACGTGGACGCTGAATGCAGCACCCAGAACTTCTGGAGGCAAGTTGTTACACTAATTCATTGTTCTCACCATTAAGAAATTTATCCTAGGTTGGGCCTCTCTTTGATAATCTTCCATCTCTTACTTTTTGTCCTGCCCTCCAGTGCTTTGGAGAATGGATCAACCCCCTCTTTTCTATAGCAGACCTTGAAGTCTGCTTTCAAGACTATCTCTAGTTCTTCTTTTTGTCTGATAAGACATACCTAATATTCCCACAACTGTTCATTGTATGGCTTTAGCCTTCAGTTCCCTTTGTGGAGTTCCCTATGAAGGCTCCATGTGAGGTCCCCTATGAAGGCTCCATTCAGAAGGTCTTCTGAAGGAAGATCCAAGTTGGCCATAACAAATAGAAGCAAAGCACCAGCAAAGCCTGCTACCCTCCATTTCCACAGTCCTGATTGACTATTATTTATTCAGCACTTTTTTTTTAGTTCTCTGAACTTCCCAGGCCAATTTGCAACATATTAAAACAATACCAATTAAAACAAAAAAACAAAAACAAAGAGTTGACCTTGTTACAAGAGTTGAATGACACAAATACATCAATAAAAACTGTTATTGTTGGTGTTTTTTTTTAATGAGGAAGATAAAAATGACAAATGCTTTATTGCTTTATATGTATTCTCTTCATTGGTCTTAACAATTTCTTTCTGTGAATAAGTCAAGAATTATCCTTACAATAGATTTTATCATTCCTGGGTGTCAGCATAGCTATTGGTGTAAAATGTATCAACTTTCCTAATTATATCCATGGCATCTTAGTAAATTAAGCCTCACCTATAAAACACCTTACTGTTCATGAAATGCAATATTATCTTGTTAAATCTTTACTGCAAATGCAGTAGTTCATATTACCAAATGATAAGCATGTATTGTTTATCATATTTCCCTGCTTTCAAATCACAATAATAATACTTCAGGGCATTTAAAATATAAAGCCGTTCCTTTGAACTTCTGGAAAAGTGTGACCCTTGACTTTTCCTTTTGCTACCCCAAGATAATGTTCCCTACATAGATTTATGTATTTCTTTGCCCATTTAATCAGCAATAGAAATGGCTATTCTTCCATCTGTTTGAAAACTCTTACTGGCTTTCTGGGTTTCCAAGCATTACAGCTTTTGGCTTTTCTAATACAGTATATCTTTTGTAGTTTTGAAATCTACAAAAAAGGCATTTCTTTCTTTCTTTCTTTCTTTCTCAAGAGAGCCGTCATCAGGTTTTATTGTCAGCACTTGTCTTTTGAAGGCCAAAATCATATGTGCATTTGAAGTCTCTGACTGGCGAGTTCAGTAGCTGTTCATTTCTTTTCATTCCCTACAGTGTTTATTTCCGCTGCTCTTCCATTCTCTTATTTCTCTTCCTTCCTTCCTTCCTTCCTTCCTTCCTTCCTTCCTTCCTTCCTTCCTTCCTTCCTTCCTTCCTTCCTTCCTTCCTTCTTTCTTTCTTTCTTTCTTTCTTTCTTTCTTTCTTTCTTTCTTTCTTTCTTTCTTTCTTTTAAAGACAGGATTTTTTTTTTTTTGCAAAAAATATGAGTCAGAAGCTATTTATCTTGATGCATCCATCAGTGCAGTTTTTGCCTGAAGTCCTCATTATGTGAACATGGCCAAATTATGGAACTGAGGTCTGATGAGGTCAAGGAAGTGACTTTAGATTGCTCTGAAAGCAGAAGGAGTTAAATTCATAAAGAAGACATCACACAGCAAGTAGCCCTCTTGGTGGATTTGTTCTGCTTCCAGAATCAAAGATAACGCATCTCGGCTGCCAGTTGCTAAAAGCATCTATTTAAGATTGCCATTCCGCTCTCGTCTATGATTGCGAACTACTTGAATTCATCTGGTTGGCCCCTGTATAGAAGGATGACCTACTTGAATACTCAATCCGATCCGGCAGGCACGGTGTCCATCCTTTTCTTACAGTTATAAGCTTTTTATGTGAATAGGTTGAGTTACCACTGAACAAAATTGGTGCTAATTCACAGATATACACAAAGGCTGCTTTTAAAAGATAATTAGGGTAATCTCTCTCTAATATGGAGTTGGTAAACAATAGTAATGTGTCCCAGTTCCTTTGGCATGCCATTTTGTCCCCTGTTGGAAGCACACAAATTGTCTGCTTTGAGTTCTCCAAAAAATGTAGATATTGTAGGAAAAATGAAATAAAAGGGAAATCTATAATTGGATCTGTTACTTGTCTCTTGACTATGGCAAATGAATTGCTCACTGCCATAATGATCCGATAAGCCTTATTCATTCATGCCTTCCTCTTTCTTTTTTCCTTTCCTTTTCTCTCCATTCATCCCCTCGGTCTCTTTATAACTACATTAGTAATAAAATAGTGGAGTTTCATCCATAATCAAACAATTCTATATATATATATCGTGTTTCTCATATAATAAGGCTGGGTCTTATTTTTTTTTTTTGAGCCCTGAAAAAATGGCTAGGCCGACTTTTCGGGGTGACTTAATTCCCCCTTGCATCTTCGGGCGGGCGGCAACAGCTTGGATGTTGACCTTGGCGTTGGTGGGGCACTTCGTATCGGGGTCAACGCAGGCAGCACCATATCCGGGTGTGCAACAAAAGTACTTCCTAGCGGCAAGCCCCCCCACCATTCCCCCATTTCGCATGTTTTAATATAGGCCTTAATTTGGGGGAGGGGCTTAATTTCATTTCCTGCCTATAAAACATGCTGGGGCTTCCTATTGGGGAGGCCATGTTGTTGGAGAAACAGGGTATATATATATATATAGCGTGACATAGAAGTGTGACACAGACTATAATATATATATATATATATATATACCCTGTTTCTCCAACAATACGGCCTCCCCAATAGGAAGTCCCAGCATGTTTTAGAGGCATGAAATGAAATTAAGCCCCTCCCCCAAATTAAGGCCTATATTAAAACATGCGAAATGGGGGCAAATGGCGGGGGCTTGCTGTTAGGAAGTACTTTTGTTACACACCCGGATATATGGTGCTGCCTGCGTTGACCCTGATACAAAGTGCCCCACCAACGCCGAGGTCAACATCCCAGCCGTCGCCGCCCACCTGCCCGAAGATGCAAGGGGGGAAATTAAGTCACCCCCAAAAGACAGCCTAGCCATTTTTTCGGGCTCAAAAAAAAATAAGACCCGCAATTGTCCAATGAGGGCACCCAAAACAAGCACACACTTTCAGGAGCTTTGAATTCCCAAAAGTGAAACTTCATTGGATATACCATTTTGGTACTGAAGAATCAAAACCAGCTCTGGTTTCCCCACACAAATATTTGCCTAGTTAAACAATAGCTTCCCTTTCTTTCCACCCCTGGGTGATCACATTGTTCAATTATGAGGTGTCTTTTTGTTATGGGAACAGTCCGCCTCTGTCTCAAGCACCCGCAGTCGTGACCTTGATGATTTCCAGGCTCTCATGGTCCGTGCACAAATTCTCAGCACTCCATTCCACCCTTCCCTCCGCCCAGTTCATTGGCAAGTTGAATAGTGATAAGATTTGAAAGAAGCAAAGTGGTTCAATATTGACATGATCTCTTTAGGAAAAGAGGAGCTCCGTAATTCAGTGGTTGAGGGCCTGTTTTTATAAATTCAGGTAGCATCTCTACTCACTTGAAATGGAGAGTATTAGTTTAAGGAAGTTCATCAAAACAACGAGAAAGCTTTGAGAAGCAAAAAAGACCGATTTTAATCTTTTCACTTTAATCTTCAATTTTATAATGGATTCAGGTCCAATTTTATTCTGGATTCTAGCTCTGAAGTTCCTTTGTTCAAGACTGTTCTTTAGCCTGTTCTGGGTGTCCCAAATAATTCTCATCTGTCCAATATTACACAGCATTCTGATTTCAGATCGATGTTCCTTATTTATTTGCATAGGAACTGATTCATTTATCTATTACAGCATGGAAAAGAATATTGTTGGAAGCTAAAGGAATATGGCAGAAAAATTAGCAGGCAGATTTAACTTTTTGATTATGGTAACATTCGAGAACCAGTATGATTTGTCACTTTAAGTAAGATTTACTCCAGAACCTGGCTCATATCTTACTTATGTAGTACCTATAGAAGACAATGACCTAGGAGTACTCATCTCAAATGATTTCAGCCTCAGAACTCACTGTAACAGCATTGCCAAAAAGCATTAAAAGTTGTTAACCTAATTTTGCGAAGCTTCTTTTCCAGTAACAATGAATTGCTAACTAGGGCATACAAAACCTTTGCCAGACCAATTCTTGAATGCAGCTTATCTGCTTTGGACATTAAAATGATTGAGCAGGTTCAGAGGTATTTCTCGAGAAAAGTACTCCACTCCTCCACTCACAATAGAATTCCCTATGCTTCCAGGCTCGAAATTTAGGGCCTGGACAATCTGGAACTGTGCCATCTACGATCCGATCTAAACATAGTACACAAAATTATCCGATACAACATCTTGCCTGTCAATGATTTCTTCAGCTTCAACCACAATAATACACGGGCAAACAATTGATACAAACTCAAGGTAAACAGCTTCAAACTCGATTGCAGAAAATATAACTTCAGCAACAGAGTGGTCAACACCTGGAATGTTCTACCCAAGCCTGTTGTTAAAGCCTCAAACCCTCACAGCTTCAACCTCAAACTGTCTACCGTGGACCTCACCCCATTCCTAAGAGGTCCTTAAAGGGGGTGTGCATAAGCGCACCAGCGTGGCTGCCATCCCTGTCTTACTGTCCCCATTTATCTGTATTTACTTTGTTTATTCATGTTTATGTTTGACAAACAAATAAAATAAATAAATAAACAATATTTGTAGGTTAGGATTAAACTCTGGAATTCTTGATGTTCTCTGAGCTTTGCTGTTTTCTTGTAGATGTTTTATTACCGAATTAGGCAACAACATCAGTGCTAGAAAGGTTACATAGTTCTTTTGTTTGCTGGTGAATGTGTCTTTCAAGAAGAGTGCGATCTCTGACACACATTTATGGGAGGAAAAGGAAACAGTTTAGGACAATTTCAACCAATTCTGCAAGGTGCTAAGGAAGGGAGTTTAATTGTGAATTGTGAGGCTGGTCCACAAACTGGTCCCTGAGTATTTTGTAGGCCATTTTATTTCAGTGCTTGGTACAATGTTTTCAGCCTTGAAGTGTCTATTGAGTCAGTGAGTGAGCAAGAGAAAGAGAACAACTATTGTATCATGCCACTTCTATTGCATTTAATTTCTTGGGTTTATAGCTGGAGAAGAGATTTCACCGGAGCCTGCTCAACTCTTTAATTTCACAAGAATTCACAGTGAATGCTTCTAAAGCAGGTGACCAACCTTTCCTTTAGCTGTGCTTCTTTAGTGGGTCTGAACCGCTTGCTGTCTTGGAAGCATTTTTCTCAAACCTGAAAGAAAAGGCTTTGTTTTTCCTGCTAAATTTTAGAGGGAGGGAGGGAGGAATAAAACCAGAACTCCCCAGAAAAAAAAGATCTTTGTTGAAAAGCAAAGGATCCTAAGATGTGTAGTGCTGCGGGAAGTTGTTACTGGGAAGCACGCGAGACCATCTCTCTTTTTCTACAATTTCAGAGCACATTTTCCTCGTCTGGTGCCAGCTCGAGGTTCACTTCTTTTCTTGTGCATTTTCATCTTTCAGTGTTCCCAATGTTTGGTGGCATCTCACTGAAGGAAGCTATCTTTTTAACCCTGCTTTGTTAGCCGATGATTTATATCTCTTATTGCTATTGGGATAGGACACACACAAACACACATGCACACACACACACACACACACACAGTCTAAGTTCAAGACATTTGCCATCTATATTTCCCAAGAGACTTATGTTGCCATCAAATGATAGAAGTCTAAAGAACAATTCGAGCAAATCTTAGGAGGTTATTTTAGATTAGAGGTGCCCATTTCAGCCCTAGAGGTACTGTAGGCCAACTTTGCTTCTCCTTCACCATTTTCATTGGACCAAGAAAAGCCACCTTCCCTTGTCTGTTTCCAGATAGTTCTGGAGTAATACCAGTGGTGGGATGCTGGTGGTTCGGACCAGTTCAGGTGAACCAGTTGTTCCGATGATCAGGTGGCCACGCCCACTCGCCCCCGCCCTATCCTGTCTTTTATTTCCTGCTTTGTAGCTCATCTCAATCGTGAGGCACAGCTCACCCCACCCCCTCGCTGTTCTACTTAACATTGCTGATTTGGAAGGTAAACTGCTAAATGCTCCATTTTCAGAGAGCACATGCTCACCAAACCAATTGTTAAACCAGCATCATCCCATTACTGAGTAACACATGTGCATCCCACTTCTCTCACTCCTTCTCTCTCTCGCTCTCTCTCTCTTTCTCCCTCCCTCCCTCCTTTCCTCCCTTCATCTCTTTACCCACCCCATCTATCTATCATCTGTCTGTCATCTAACTATTATCTATCTAGCAATATAGTTATCTACACAATCTTCCTTCCTTCCTTTCCTCCCTCCCTCCCTTCCTTCCTTCTATGTAGCCTCCAATTTCACAAAAAGCTACTCTGAGTAAAATAGCAATTAAAACCATATCCATATACAATATTACAGTTCAATTTTGCTTACTTCTTTTCGGTATAATTTCTTCATTGGCCTAGGGAGTCCTGGGGGAAAACTTCTTCAAGGGTGAAGAATTCTGTTTATTAATGGCTACTTTAAAAAAAAATCCCTCTGATTTTTCCCCATATTATACCTAGTGTTTTACAAAAGTGGTGAGGTCCCTATTTTTTAATCTATCATTTTACACCTAATTGTGTGTGTGTGTGTGTCCAGGGGCATACATGCATTGCATGATATGCTGCAAACGATTGCAGTAATTGCTATTTTGATTAAGCAAATTGAACTTTGCACATGCTTCATGCCATATTTCCAGGAAATCCAGAAATTAAGAAACAAACTGTGTGTGTGTGTTTGTGTGTGAGTGAGTGTACACGCAAACTGGATTTTAAAAAAGATACAGTGAACCTGTGGTCTTCTATAGGTTGCTAAAACATATTCACAGTAGTCGCAGAAGCATAGTTAATAATAATATTTTTTTTGGTGGGGGTAAACAGGTTCACCCATGCCTTTAAAAAAAATATTAAATGCCATAGTTGCATATTTTATATTACCTTAGATTTATTCCCAAATAGGTTTCCCCATTGTTTTCAAAAATTGTTTTAGGATGTACTTGCAATCTGTTTGACCCTGATCTTGGATTAATCAAGTTGAAGTCAAGTGATTTAATTATTTCCTCATATTACTAGAGACCATGACATTAATGTTTATTCTTTATCCAGTTTTCCGTTTTATAAATAATGCAACCGTGATATAAATGTTGGGCCTTGCAGAGACTAACATGCTCATGTATCTGTGCTCTTATGGTTTCTTCTTCCTTATATTATTAAAAGAAACATGCTGAATTGTATGCCTTTGGAGTGACACAGAAATTATTAACTTCTGTAGGTATTGGGGGGGGGGATACAATCCTAATCTTTGCATATTTGAAATTTATTCTTATGGATATTGAACTTAGCTTGCAGATCTAAGAAAGCAATTGAAATGTCAATTAGGAATTCAATCACCTATGGATATTCACACTTTCTGCTCGTTCCTTCGACCCAGACTAAGCATTTTCTTCCAATTTTATGGCTGCTGTTATGCCGTAAAGAATCCTTGCCATCAGAATTTTGTAATTCAATAATGAAGGCAAGAAAGTTTTTGCACAGGTCTGCTAATTCTCTTTTATTGCAGCCTGAGCTCATCTTCATTATGGATTGATGAAACCTCATCAAATAGAATTGAGCTGCCATCTATTCTAATCTAATTATTAGTTTAATTTACAGTGGCACAAGGCACGAGTTGCTGACCTGTAAATCTGCTACATAAAACATACTCCGAGGTGTTGCAGTGTAAATAAATTAGAGGGTGGGGGAAGTGAATACTAATCAAAGTCCCCTGGGCAAGGAAGGAAGGAAAGGAGAGGGGGGCTTCAAAGGCCTTTACAAGCATTATGTAACAAGAAAACAAGATTCTTCTAATACAATTAATGGCTACCATCCAGCTCCTTTGTCCATGGAATTCAAGGATTAGAAATTCTGTGTGATGACCCAGGATGGGATACAAAAGCAACTAAGTCACAAAAACACGTGAAGTCCCTTTAATTCCTTCAACATGACTTCCAAGGTCCAATTATCATTGACTGAAGAAAAAACTCCCCCATGAACAGTTGCGAAAAGAAAGAAATTCTGTTCAAACTCAAAATACATATAAATTATAAAGAGAAAAAACAACACAAGCCACACTGAAGCAATTAATGAGACAAGGCAGGATAAGGGCTTAAAGATGTCCACAGATATTGAAATACACACACTGGGAAGGATGCCAGAACTCAGATAAGGACTGACAGACTAGAATTATTTCCATGCTTTGCTTCCAGCACTGGGCCATGCACAGTTTGTCCTTTTAAACAGTCCTCCCAGCTGCAGCCCATGAAGGAGATCAGGGCCCTTTCCTCCCCCATAGACCATGCCATTCACATTTCTCCCTTATCTGGTCCTCCCTGCGTGCCCGAGGATGAAGAGGGGCTGGACCTGGATCTTCCTCTGAATGCCCAGCTGGCCTGTCTCCTTCCCCAGTTTCCTCCATAACCTCTGAGGCACACTCCCACTCCCTGTCAGCTGTTCCTCCTCTCCCTCAGAGTCAGATTCTAACAGGAGTATGACATTCTGCTTTTGGTAGACAAGTAACAGATGGAAGATGCTTGGAAGACAGAAGAGATGAGTTAGGTGCTTGACCTTTTCTATTCAAAATCCATTTTTTTTTCACTGCCAAATAGGGTGGAAAAAAGCCTTCCATGTTTTCCTCTACTGGTTTCTTCTGACAGCTACCTGTCCAATCTGATCCAACAGGTCTTTTTCTGTTGTAAGCTCTGCCTTACAGAATATTCTATCCTCAGAGCCGTGGTGGCGCAGTGGCTAGAATGAAGTACTGCAGTAGCCACTTCTGCTGACTGCCGGCTGCCTGCAATTTGGCAGTTCAAATCTCACCAGCTCAAAGTTGACTCAGTCTTCCATCCTTCCGAGGTGGGTAAAATGAGGACCCAGATTGTTGGAGGCAATAAGCTGACTCTGTAAACTGCTTAGAGAGTGCTATAAAGAACTGTGAAGCGGTATACAAGTCTAAGTTCTAGTGCTAAGTGGGAAGGAAGGGAGGGAGGGGTCTGCTGGCACAGTGGTTAGAATGAAGTATTGCAAGCTAATTCTCCTAACTGGAAGCAGTTTCATCAAGACTCAGCCTTCTATCCTTCCGAGGCCAGTAAAATGAGGACCCAGATTGTTGAAGGAAATAGGCTGACTATGTAAACACTTAGAGAAGGCTGTAAAGCACTGTATAAGTCTAAATGCTATTGCTATACTTGGAGATTAGAATAGGCCCTGTTAGATTTTTGCAAAGTTTAAAACTTGGCTATGTATCCAGGCCTGGGCTCAGAATGTCCTAAGGGCTCAGTTATTTGGCTTTATTATTAGCTGATGAATCATCATGGCTGCTGTTTGTACTTGTTTATTTCATAAATGTTTCTATTGTTATAATGCCATTTTTTTAAAATCTGTTTTATAAGGTTAGATTTGGAAGCTGCACAGAGTTGGTTGGTTGAGTTGGGCAGCTATGGAAATCAAAAAATGCAGTACTGCGGACTAACTCACTCCAGGAGTTCGATTTTCACTGACTCAAGGTTGACTCAGCCTTCCATCCTTCCAAGGTCAGTAAAACGAGGACCCGGATTGTTGGGGGCAATATGCTGACTCTGCAAACCACTTAGAGAGGGCTGTAAAGTACTGTGAAGTGGGATATAAGTCTAAGTGCTATTGCTATTTTTCTTCTTTTCTTCCTTCCGATCCATCCATCCATCCATTCCAGCTCAAGATTGACTCAGCCTTCCATCCTTCCAAAGTTGGTAAAATGAGGACCCAGATTGTTGGGGGAAAGAGGCTGACTCTGTAAACCACTTAGAGAGGGCTGTAAAACACTGTGAAGAGGAATATAAGTCTAAGTGCTATTGCTATTGCTAACTCTGCCCCCTGCCAACAATTCAATCCTGACCGGTTCAACATTAACTCAGCCTTCCATCCTTCCAATGTCAGTTAAATGAGGATCCAGATAATTGAGGGCAATACGCTGACTCTGTAAACCGCTTAGAAAGGTCTGTAAAGCACTCTGAAGCGCTATATAAGTCTAAGTGCTTTTGCTATTTCTAAATAAACTTGTCTTTGGCTACCCAACACTTTGACTTAAATGGCTCGAGAGCACAGCTGGCTATTCCATCTTGGGAAATGATTTGAATCCGCTCTTCATGTTAGACAAAGTGCAGGAAAGAAAACAAGGGCCTTTTGAAGTGAGCGGAAAAACCTTCCATTATACAGTCTAAATAGGTAACCGAGAACAAGAAAACCCAGTGGGCATTGGTAGGGGGAGTTTAATTTGTTGTTTGCTTCCAACTTCTTCTTTCTTCCCTGATAATACAGATGAAGATATAGACAGAGATAGCAGTAGGAAGTTTAGATAGAAGCTCTCCATTCTCACCTTCCCACATATAATATACCTATGCCCCATAGTCTATTATCTTCTTCAATAAGAAAAATATATATATGCTTTTTTTCATTTCAAGAGAATATAGTTTGGTATTTCTGTGCTAATAAATAGTGCAAATAATGATGACTACATCTAACACTCTGCATGGGGGAAATATTTTGAAATCTGTCCCAGGAATCATAGTAGTGCTTACAATGCTATTTTCCTTTGTCAATTCTAGCATCTACTTGGATTGTTCCTCGGATTGCACCCACTTGGCTCCTAAACATCGATTAATGACTACCTGTATCAGGGGTCTCCAACCTTAGCAACTTTAAGACTTGTGGACTTCAACTCCGCAAAGCTGGCTGAGGAATTCTGGGAGTTGAAGTCCACAAGTCTTAAAGTTGCTAAGGTTGGAGGCCCCTGACCTATATGACATCCAGGTAGTCCTTGATTTACAGCAGTTCAATTAGTGACTGTTTAAGTTAACGGCGGTGGTCAGAAACAATGGTGAACAGGGAGGCAAAAAAAAAATTTGAACCCAAATGTAAAAATGGCTGCTAGGACGAGATTCGGGATGGAATTCCATGCTTAAAAATGGTGTTGCTTACTGTTTCTAAAAAACAAGCCTTTTTGGTGCCTGGGGAAGAAAACATGTGATTCCGTGTTGAAAAAAGTAACGTATGATATTTTTCACACTTATGACTGTTGCAGTATCCCCATCATCATGTGATCAAAATTCAGATGCTTGGCAACTGACTCATATTTATGATGGTTGCAGTGTCCTGGGGTCATGTGATCCCCCTTTGCAAGCAAAGTCAACAAAGAAGCCAGATTCCCTTAAAAACTGTGTTATCAACTTAACAACTGTGGTGATTCATTTTACAAGTGTGGCAAGAGACGTCATAACATAAGGCAAAACTCAGCAATTGAAATTTTGGGCTCAATTGTGGTCATAAGTTGAGGATACCTATAGTTGTTTTTTGTTGTTGTTGTTGTTTTTTTGTGGCACAGGGTGCCATTTTCTATTTATTTCCTTAAAATAAATTGGAAAATTCTTAAAGCAGCATCTGGCAATTGCCATGTAATCCCAATCTCAGGTCATGGTTGTTAGGGTTTGGGGATTAACCCCTAGAAGAGTATTGCAGCAGTAGTCAAGCCAGGAAGCCAAACGAGAGTGGAAGGGCCCCAGAGTATACACACACTGAATACAAACACTGTTTGTAGTTTAAATAGTTTTTAATCCAGTTAGAGTTTAAGCATTGTCATTCAGTCCATTAAGTCATTCACAGTATTTCCATCCAGTAAGACTCACTAGTATAGTCCAAGTTAAGAGTCCTTGCAATATCTTTATCAGCCGATAAAGATATCTTCTCCTCCTCCGGTTTCACTCTCCAGAGAAACAAACGCTGGATATTCAGTAGAATTACGCAGTAAATCAGCAAACAGTAGCAAACAATAACAGTTCAGTCACAGGCACTCACAGTCAGTAATCACAGTTAGTCACAGTAAGACACAGTTAGTCGCAGCAGCACACAGTTACAGTAACAGTCAGCACACAGTAACAGTTACAGCAGCACACAGTTACAGTAAGCTTTCCAGCTTCTAATGCTTCCTTATATTGTAACTTCTAACCGCACCCTTATTCGGCTAATTGCCTGCTGCATTGTGCTTAAAGTGATAAGCACTTAAACCATGATATCTAAGTTTTATATATTTATTCACCCAAACCATATTTGGTATCAATGTTATACCTAACATACTCCCCTTTTGGGTGAAATAAATATATAATACCTTTACAATCTAATCCCATATTTTTCACAACTCTCCTGGTGCTTATTGGCACCTTGGGCTTTAGTAAAATTATCAGCTAAATTGTCCTCCGACATACAGTACTCTAGCTGAATCATCTTACTTCTTACAGATTGTCTCACGTTTAGGTATCTTAGATCTGTATGCTTGCTCCTTGTTTTTACACCAATATTTGTGGCCATTTGAATTGCTGCCTGATTATCTTCATGTATAATTATAGGATAATCTACAGTTATACCTATATCAATTAACATTTGTTTATACATTATTAACTCTGTACATAACAATGATAAACAGGAGAATTCTGCCTCCATAGTAGACAAACTTATATGCTGTTGTCTTATTGACTTCCAGCCTATTAATGTCTTACCCAGCATTATGGCTGTTCCTGAAGTCGACTTTCTAGTGTCTCTTTCTGATGCAAAGCTAGCATCTGCATAAGTTCTGATGCAAAGCTAGCATCTGCATAAGCACTCAAAATTAAATCACCCTTTGGTTCTAAATACAATGAATAATTCATTGTCTTTTTAAGATATCTTAATATCCTCTTAGCTGCAATCCAGTGTCTTTCACATGGTGCAGAATTGAATCTAGCCAACTGATTCACGCAGTACGATATATCTGGTCTAGACCAATTACTAATATAACTCAAACTACCAATTAAAGATTGATAAATCACCTTATCAAACTCAGGGCTTTGTTCATCAGTGTTGCTAAACTCCTGACTCATTGGAGTCTTAGCTGGCTTACAAAGCTTCATCTTGTAATCTTTTAGCAATTTGCTTATCTTATCTTCCTGAGATATCTTAAAACCTTTCCGTGTTTTCTTTATATTCAAACCGAGATACTTCTTTATCTCCCTAATTGCTTGATCTTTATTCTCTTTCCTAATGATGCTATTATTTTATTTGCTTCATCATTAGTTTCAGTTATCAAAGCAATATCATCTGTGAATAGTAATAATAATGATACTTTCCCATTTGTCTCCTTCTTAAACAGACATGGATCGGCTAAACCAGCTTTAAATCCTATATTGTCTAGTTCCTTTACAATATATTGGTTCCATTCATAGCCTGATTGTTTAAGACCATAGAGGCTTTTCTTTAACAACCAACAATCATTATTATCCTTATTTTCACTTTTAATACCAACAGGTTTTTTCATATAAATAGTATGTTTTAATGGGGCGTGCAAGTAAGCAGTTTCCACATCTAGATGGTTAACTATATAGTTTTTACTGCTGCCCACACTAAAGCTGCCCTCAAGGTTGCTGCCTTAAGACTAGGTGCAAACACCTCATCATAGTCATTAGCATTCTGCCTAAAACCTTGGGCTACTAACCTTGCCTTATGGATTAAATTACCATCTTTATCTGTTTTTACCTTAAATATCCATTTGCAGCCAATGGATTTCTTACCTACAGGTAATTTGGCATTTTCATACACCTTCATATCTCTTAATGAATTCAGTTCCTTATTCATTGCTGCATACCAACTTTCTTTTTCCTTATTAGGATACTTTTTAATTTCTTCAACAGAATTAGGAACTTCATTAATCTGGCACACTGTGTTAGCCTGGTACCTATCAGGCGGTCTAGATACACGTGTAGTTCTTCTGGGAATTACAGGGCTTACAGGAGGACTTTGTTGAACTACTACCTGTTCATCTTCCTCATCCTGTTCAGCTATTGAATCTGTTTCTTCCTTTATGGGAACTATTTCATCCTGTATTTGTCTCTTTACTTTATTTTTAAAGTTACAGGGATAACTAATGGGATTTCTATAGGATTCAACAATTACATCTTTATTGGCATCCTGTTCTAATTTCTCCCATCCTTCATGTTCTAGAAATTGGGCACTAGCACTACATAACACTTTAGATGTGCCTTTCTCCCAAAATCTATATGCCCTATGGTTTGCCTGATAACCAACGAAGAAAAATCTTTTAGCTCTATGTTGCCCTTTTTTTCTGAGTTGTGCAGGAATATGCACCCATGCTGGTGCACCAAATGTGCAGGTAACTTAGATCAGGTTTCCTGCCATGCCATCTGGTAAATGGAATTTCACCTGTTGTTGTATTAACAACGTTGTTCAATATGTTATTAGCACACATTGTAGCCTCCCCACAAAGAATCAGGTAACCCAGAATCATTTAACATTGTTCTAACCATTGCCTGTAGTGTTTGGCCTCTTCTTTCAATAAAAGCGTTATGTTCTGGCCTGTATGGAGCAGACTTCTTATGCTCTATTCCAGCTATCTTAAGTCTGTTCTGGAATTTGTTATTAATAAATTCCGTACCATTATCTGTCACCAGGGTTATCAGTTGCCGTTTAGACTTTCTTTCAGCAAACCTAAGCCAATTGAAAAAATGTTGATATGTTTCAGTTTTGCTTTTCATTAAATAGCAAAACCCATATCTAGAATAATGGTCCATAATGCTCAGTATATATCTAGCACCCCCATACTGGGTTTCTTTGGACCTATTATGTCTGCAAATACTACTTCTAAAGGTTCTTTTGTTTTGAAACCATTTAACCTATTTGCAGGCAATACTTTGCTCTTATCTTCACAGCAAACATTACAACGCAAATATTTATCACAAGGTTTTAACCTTATTCCTTCAGATAACTCAACTGTACGTTTTAGCATTTTAAAATTTACATGCCCCAAACGCCTATGCAATAAATGGATACATTCTTCATGAGGCTTTATATTATTAAATACAGTTTGAGCCTCCCCTTTCTTACTATTATCTAATACATATAATGTTCCATTTAAAGCTGCAGTTACCCTTTTGTTATCTTTTTCAATTATGCAATTATTATCTTTAAAAGTAATTACATAACCTAATTTATCTAATACCCTTACTGAAAGCAAATTAAACTTTAGTTGCGGTACATACAACATTTTTATATCCTGGTTTATGTACGGACAACGTGCAAAACCTTGACCTTTCGCTTTCAGGTTCCAGCCATTGGCAAGAGATATATGTTGAGAGCTTTTAGACATTTTTATAAATTTTGTCTTATCTCTTGTGATGCAGTGGGATGCGCCACTGTCAACCACCCATAAATTATTCTTCACATCAGAATTGCTAAACGTGGCTAGTTCAAATGCTTTCTTTGGCTTTTTTACATTCTGGCTTTTTCTCTTTTTGCAGAATCTTGCCAAATGTCCTCTGCCTCCACAATTAAAACACTTTTTAATTGTGTATGCTGTCGAAGATAAATTCTCTTCTTCCAGGTGCTGTACTTTGCTAATCTGGTTTCTTTCAAACTTTGAAGATAATTTCTCTTCTTTCTTATCTTCTCTCAGCTCGTCACGCTCACGCCTTCTTCTGGCTTCTTCTAGTAGCCTGCCTGTAATCTCGGTTAATGAGAGGCTTTCTTTTGGCAATACCTCTAACGAAGTCACATAGTCATCATAGCTTTGATCTAATGAAGATAATATTATGTAGACTTGTTGCAGTTCATTAAATATAAGCTCTTTTTCATGCAATTCTTGAAAAATGCTCTTCATACAGTTTAAATGAACTAACATATCTCCATTCCTCTGAAGATGCGTTCGAAAAAGCTTGTAAAAAAAAGCGTGTAAGATTTATATGTGCTCCTACACTGTCCCGAACATAAATCTTCCTGAGGTTCTCCCAGCAGTTTGCAGCATTTTCTTCTCCACGAATATGGACAAGCTGCTGATCACAGAGAGTCAGTCCTATGATGCATAAAGCCTTCTCATTCTTCAGTTTAAAGTCTTGTAACTTTTCGTTATCATCATCATTAGCAGGATCCCAGCTACTCACATCTGGTGGGTTTGCTATAATGTCCCACAATCCTTCTCTGCGTAGAAGTAAACTACATTTCATTGACCATGAAACATAGTTTGTTCCATCCAGCCTGGATATCATGGACAGTTGTGACAAATTTACTTGTGCCATTACTCTTCAGATATTTTGACTATTTTAAACTAATTAAAACAGTTTGTTTTTACAGTAATGTGCAACTCACACCAACTCTCTCTGCTATATCCTGGTTAGTTAGACTATGCTGCTGGGCCCATAACCAATGTTAGGTTTGGGGATTAACCCCTAGAAGAGTATTGCAGCAGTAGTCAAGCCAGGAAGCCAAACGAGAGTGGAAGGGCCCCAGAGTATACACACACTGAATACAAACACTGTTTGTAGTTTAAATAGTTTTTAATCCAGTTAGAGTTTAAGCATTGTCATTCAGTCCATTAAGTCATTCACAGTATTTCCATCCAGTAAGACTCACTAGTATAGTCCAAGTTAAGAGTCCTTGCAATATCTTTATCAGCCGATAAAGATATCTTCTCCTCCTCCGGTTTCACTCTCCAGAGAAACAAACGCTGGATATTCAGTAGAATTACGCAGTAAATCAGCAAACAGTAGCAAACAATAACAGTTCAGTCACAGGCACTCACAGTCAGTAATCACAGTTAGTCACAGTAAGACACAGTTAGTCGCAGCAGCACACAGTTACAGTAACAGTCAGCACACAGTAACAGTTACAGCAGCACACAGTTACAGTAAGCTTTCCAGCTTCTAATGCTTCCTTATATTGTAACTTCTAACCGCACCCTTATTCGGCTAATTGCCTGCTGCATTGTGCTTAAAGTGATAAGCACTTAAACCATGATATCTAAGTTTTATATATTTATTCACCCAAACCATATTTGGTATCAATGTTATACCTAACAATGGTTGAGTATCCATTTTATCCATTCAAGAAGAGATTGGACTGCCAATTGTCAGAAATGGTGTAGGGTCTCTTGCTTGGGCAGGGGGTTGGACTAGATGACCTACAAGTTCCCTTCCAACTCTGATTATCTGTATCTGTATCTAATGCTCTATGTGCTTGTGACTCTAGGAGACAAAATATGAGTTTATTCAGGTTGTCTTCATTTCTGTAGGACATTCTGATTCCTCTTCTAGTAGGCCAAGCAATAGTTATCTGTTGGTTTCAAGATAGGCCTATCCATCCATCCATCCATCCATCCATCCATCCATCCATCCATCCATCCATCCTCCATCTCTCTCTCTCTCTCTCTCTCTCATATCTATCTATCATCTATCTATCTCTCTATCTATCTCTCTATCTATCTATCTCTCTATCTATCTATCTCTCTATCTATCTATCTATCTATCTATCTATCTATCTATCTATCTATCTATCTATCTATCTATCTATCTATCTATCTATCTATCTATCTATCATCTATATAGATATATTTCCCAGCTATCGCTTGCCTCTCAACCATAATGAAAAGCTCATTTAAACAAGCCAGAATAAAAGAAGCTAATAAACCTAGGTAGAAACATCACATCCAAGGTCAGGCCTAATTGAGCATACCCAACAGCTGTTTGTTACATTATTCAGTTAAAGAGCACTTTAACAACACGAGAACTAAAAATGCCCATCTAGTACCGTCCATTATTTTCTTGCTTCCTCCCTCTTTCCCCTGTTTTTAAATGTATTAAATATGGCTAATTTGGTCCTTCATTTCTGCCTCGGCCTGCCAATTGTTCTTAAAATTCACAGCAGAACTGGGAAGGGAGTAAAAGCAGTATCTGAATATAGATTGCATTCATTAGATCAAACTTGCATGGAATAAATCTTCCTGAACATATTAACAAAAGAAGCTGGCTTCTTTTGCCAATAACACCACCCATCTATAAATTACAGCTACCGTCAGAAATGTGGTATTAATTTTCCCTGTAACTGTTTAAACAATGCACATGTTTTCAATACAGGCCATTAATTTTAATTACCAACATGCAGTATAGGAGAAAATATCCTGGCTGTTGCAGGGGGAGGAATATTGTTAAGTCAGGTTGCACTCTTGATTATCTGTCTGGAAGGCAGAAGGAGATACCTCTCTGTTTTAGAACAGGTACATGTAAAGATTTTGATGCATTGACCTCAACACATTGACTTCTATCGTCAATTGGTTCTGTTTGTTTATTCAAGAATTGTTCTAAATAAGGATAATGGTTATCCGTCTTCACTTCTTCCATGTGATCATTGCACTATGAAGAGTCTTTGGGGTGGGTGGGTGGAGTGAGCTTTTCCAAAGGAAATTCCTAGCAGATCTCACTGTTTTGTTGTTGTTGTTGTTAGTCACGAAGTCGTGTCCGACCCATCGCGACCCCATGGACAATGTTCCTCCAGGCCTTCCTGTCCTCTACCATCTTCTGGAGTCCATTTAAGCTCACGCCAACTGCTTCAGGGACTCCATCCAGCCACCTCATTCTCTACCATCTCCTTCTTCTTCTTTTGCCCTCAACTGTTCCCAGCATTAATCTCTTCTCCAGTGAGGATCTCACTGTATGGCCTACTATAAAGCTTCCAAATATTGATTAATTGATTCATTTATTAGATTTTTTTAAAAATCCTGCCTTTATTACTTTGTTGGTAACCCAAAGAGGTGAACATACACCTAATACTCTTTCTTTCTCCTATCTTCCCTACAACAACAACCTTGTGAAGTGGGCTGGACTAAGAGAGAGAGAGAGCCAGAGGGACTAGCCCAAAGTCACCCAATAGGCTATCATGCCTAAAGCAGACTGGAACTCACAAATGTCTAGTTTCTAGGCCATTACCTTATCTACTTTACAAAATATTCACTCAATCTATCTACAGAAACCAGAAGGGACTAAATTGCTTAAAAGAGCCTTTTAAAAATTATTTTTAGCAATCTTGAAACATTAGACTCATGATCTGTCTACTCTGACATGTTATCCCACATTGGAATTAGATGGCTTAGCTTCCTTAGATGTATTGATTCCATCTCTCTAGCTCTCTATCTTTCTCTCTCTAATCTATCTATCTATCTATCTATCTATCTATCTATCTATCTATCTATCTATCTATCCTCTCTCCCTCCCTCCCTACACAAACACAGACACACACACAGACACACAGAGAGAGAGAGAGAGAGAGAGAGAGAAAGAAAGAAAGAAAGAAAGAAAGAAAGAAAGAAAGAAAGAAAGAAAGAAAGAAAGAAAGAAAGAGAGAGAGAGAGAGAAAGAAGGAGAAAGGGCGGAAGGAAGGAAAGGAGAGAGAGAGAGAGAGAGAGAGAGAGAGAGAGAAGTATACACAGACTCATGTATCCTTGAAATACATCGCAATACAGAAATATAGCATCAAGTAAACCATTGGTCCATATAATTCAACTTTTAAACTGGAAGGCATTTCCCAAACTGAGTGGTTTCATTCCTACCTGAAGATGCTGAAGATTTACAGAATCAGACACCTTCGGCATGAAAAATAAATGAATTCCCACTGAGTTATATTTATTCTGAAGGATATATGGGTTGGGCTGACAGTTTCAGAATTAAGATTCCTCAATCACAGTTAAGTAATCTTTAGATGATTACTTTTCTATGTAGGATTCAAATTTGATTAAAAGCAAACAACATTCATTATGATTCAGGTACTCTGGCTACATTCACCCATGATTCCAAGCCATAATGTGTTTAGGACACACATTTTGTGTGAACCCAAACATTGTGCATTGCTATCTATTACTGATGCCCAATGTTATGTATGGATCTATCTACTGTATTTTGTTCAAGAAGTCAACAACTCTGGCTTACTGCTCGTATCTCAAATGGTACCACTCCAGACACATGTGATATTCGGTATCTTCCTTAGATAGGAACAGAATACCATTTTACACCTTTAATGTTGTATTATTCTTCCACTCCATGCATAGAGCACTGGTCCTTATTTGCTTCAGATCAAATCCTCTAGCTCCACCGCCTTCAGTCTGATCTAAGTATAGTATATAAAATCATATATTGCAATGTCATTCTCTCCTTGATGTATTACTATTAAATACTTTCATACTCTGATGCCATTGTGAGTTTCAACAGTTTTCCTGCCTGGTAAGTTCTCCTGGTAAGTTTGGAGCTTGGGACTTTCAAAGACAAGGTGGCTGATTTAGGCCACACAATTGCCTTCCAGCTGTAAAATCAGAGGTTAAGCTAATTTTCCAGAAGAAACTACCATTGATCACCCAGCACTGTTTCCTATTATCAAGCTTTTCTGAAGATTCATTACAAAGAGTTGATTTGCCCTCAACTTCTCATTCTGGATTATATGTGGAAGAACTTGACAGTTACAAAATTAGAACACTAGAAGTCTATGGAGATTCTCAGTCATCCAGTTTGACATCCATGGTTGTCCCAAACCATGACATCCATGGTTGTTCTTCAGCTCTGAGCTAAAGAAACTTCTTGGATGAGAAGCGAAACGTCTTCAAAGAAAAACAAGAAAGTCCAGTTGCCTCTTGAAAAAGCACCTTTGGGATAGAAGACTAGAATAACTCCAAGGTCCCTTCCAACTCTGTATTTTTTTTTAAATTAAGCTATTGGTATAAAAGGCCCAATGGTGAATTTAAAAAAAAACCCATAAAATCAATAAGGAGACTTTTCTACCATGTTGAAAAGCAGATCTTCATTTTTAACAGAATGACCCAGCTTTTATCTCTGTGTGCATATTAGAAGCAGGCATGTAGCAACGTAGGAGGTGCTATTGCTGGGAGGCCTCAAGATTAATCCCAGCCAATGAAGGTAGAAATCACTTTCTAAATTCTATTGTCAATATTGGACTGGACAGAGCTTTCCAAGTACAAAGCAAATTCACTTGGTTGATTGACAGAAGGATTTAGAGAAATTGCAAAAAATTCTCACATGTATTATTGAAGTTCTTTGAAGTGTGAGGAAATATTTCATCACATCATAGGGTTCCCCTTCTCTCCTTTCCTCCCTCTCCCCCGTTCCTCTCTCTCTCCTTCCTTATAATAACTTAAGCATCGATTATTGTATCTGAGTCAATTTTAAGTAGTTCCAAGAAAAATACTTCCCAGCTTAATATAAGCAAATGAACAAGCATGAGCCATGGTGGTGATTAGAATGCAGTACTGCAGGCTACTTCTGCTGCTTGCCAGCTGCCTGCAATTTGGCAGTTCAAATCTTACCAGGTTCAAGGTTGACCCTCCAAGATGGGTAAAATGAGGACTCAGATTGTTGGGGCTGACTCTGTACACCGCTTAGAGAGGCCTGTAAAGCACTGTGAAGCGGTATATAAGTCTAAGTGCTATTGCTATTTTGGATTTTTTATTTAAATCTGTCTCATTTGAAACTGAGGACGACTCCTTTACAGTTTATTATTGATAACATAAAAATGACTCTCTGTGCGTTTTTCCCCCCTGTGTCTGTTATAAATATCCTTCCTTATAACATAGGCAGATGCAAAGAGAATGCAATGTTGATTTCTTTTGAAATATGCTGTTTTCTTTTTAATGTTCACTCCTTGTTTTTAAACAGTATTATCTCTCAGCAGCCTTGAGGGATCAGGACAGGAAAATGAAATAAAAATATATTTATGCTCAGGGCCTCACAAGTCTGGTTTACTCTGCAACACAACAGTGTTTGACATCAACAGTGTAATTATAGCTAATCTAATGCCACTGATATAGTTGAGCACAATTTTTTCCCCCTCTCTGGCTGAGTTCTGGGAACAATTTTTCCTCCTCCTTGGAGGTTAACTTCAAGTTGTTCTAGACTTGAAGTTGAATATTGCGTTATGAAATTATTCATTTTCCTCACTCAATCTGGATTCCATTTCAAAAATATTTCATATCCTACTGCTATTTTATCTATGGATGTCTTCTTCTTTCTGTCTCTCTTTTTCTTCAGTGCCTCTAGCGGTGTTGTTAGAAGACTGGAAATTAAATTTGAAAAAAATAATAAGTTTGAACAAGTAAAATACTTAATGTTTGTTATTTTTGCTTGTCTGTGTCTTACCACAGAGCAATGGACCGACAGCATCAGGTTGATCCAAGGGGCATTAGAGATTCATAATATTTTTGTTCACACTTCCTACATTTATTTCTTTTCTTTCACTTAGTAAGATATATATATTCTCACCATTCTCTTCCTGCCCTGTTAATCTCTACTTTGGAGGGGGGTCTTGAAGAAAAGCTAGAATGTGGTAAGAAATAATTCTCCTTACTTTTTAACCACATTGAAAATAATTTTCATTGTGATAAAATCAATCCTGTGAGCCATTTTGGTCACTTTAGACCTAGAAAAAGATTTCATTATTGTCATTACCTTCTTCCTTTTTCTTTTTATGCACTTTTTCTTTCACAGCTAGAGTACACCCTCTAGTGAAAGAAACAGAGAATATTTTGAACTGGGTAATAGTCAAACATTTTAAAGGAGAATTGGTTTAAGACTTTGGTAAAGAAAACTTTTAATTTGGGAAAAAACAACAAATTGAGAGAAATCAATCTTCATAGTTTCCCATGTATTCTACATGTTTGGTCTACTTTGAGCTTCTGGGGGAAAAACAGATTTTTTTCCCCTAGCAGTTCAAGATTCAAATTAAAAAAAAATTACCTAAAAATTGCAAAGAAGCAAGCTATTTCAAATGTAATTGAAACTTAACATGACTAATATTGTGGCATAAAACATTACAGCCTTAAATTTCATAAGTAAATTGCAGTGCTATTATGAAGATATCTAAGTGATAAAGTACAGTCTGTAAAATATTATAACATGGAGTGTAATTAATAAGAATTGTAGATGCTAAATTATACACCTAAATTAATAAAGGAATCAGTATCAGATTAATGCTAATGAAAATGAAACTTTATTATATCAAACACCAATAGTAAAATGCTTAACAATAATAACCAATACCATTAAAATCAGCAATTCATTAAAGGCTATATCCACATAACTTAATTACATATACTATTATAATTTTATGATCTAAAACTATTCAAAAGCAAGTTAAGAATTATGACTGAATAACAATTGTGGGGTCAGTGAAGGTGGCTTATGTCTTGTCTTTATGAATCAGATTCACTTGCCTTTTTTTGCCTGTGTGTCTTCTAATCTACACAGGTAGTCCTCAGTTTAGGAGTTACAATAGACTCCAAAAAAGGGACTTACAACCTGGTTTAATAATTACAATGTCCTCGCTGCCTCCCCCATGATCATGGGATGGCATTTCACAGCTGTTTGACTGTGATTGATGATGTTTTTGCCAGGAAACCTCATTTACTTTGGTTTTATGGCAAAGCTCACCCTATAGTGTACAATAGTTTCACTATTGCTATAAAAAAGGTCATAAAGTTGAGTCCGTTCACACAATGACCCCCTTTACACCATCACGAACTTACAGTTGTAATTGTGGGGCTCGGTTAGTGTTACGGTTGAGTGGCACATTGGCCTAGAGGTAAAGATGCTTGCCTCCCACTCAGAAGGTTAAGAGTTCAATCCTAGGCAGTGACAGATGTTTCTCTATCAGAGCACAAAGGGAAAATATCTGCTGTGAACTCAGGAAGGGCATCCGGCCAGTAAATGCTCAGGTTCCATTCAGTCACCCTGACCCCTCCCCTAAGCAAGGGTTTATAGAGTCATAGGGAAAAAAATGTAAATGTTCCTCCTGGCCCTTAAATAAATAAACATAATTTAATAATAACAACAGTAATGATGTAAATACATTTATTTAAATAAATATACATATTCACCTACATGCAATGTTTTTGCAAATCAGTGTTTTCTTCTTTTTAATTGAAGAAGTCAACATTCTTAAAGTCAGCTGAACAGAAAAGAAACAAAACACTAAAAAAATAAAAAAAAATATCTATTAGAACCTCTAAGTTCTGCACCCATTTAATTGTATGGTCTTTTAATTTCTTCTGTTTCAGCATCACAATTTGCTAAAAGTTTGTAACTATAGCTCAGAAGATGTTCTGAGTTCTGGGTTGTAAATTTTTCAAATTCACTCAAACCCCTCTCCAGTTTCTGCTCTACTTAAAAATACTATATTATTTACCTCAAGATGTTGCCACCAATCAGATGGACAATGCATTACAGAGTAAAAGTTAGGGAATATTATGCATCGGTCTTATTAATAATTAATATCCATTTCACATCTCCATTTTTTCTGGGCTTCTCTCTTTATAAAAATAAACATTCAAGAATGAAGCAGAAAGGGAAAAAACCTGGACTGCTAATTTCCCAGCATTATCCCAAACTTTCACTGCATTGTTTATTATTGCATGAAATCTCATCCAGACAGTTATTCACATACCACCACAACTGGGACCAGAATTCTATTGCCTGACATAAAACCATGCTGGCTAATTTGACTCCCAAAATGTTATTTTCTTGACATATTTTCCTTGCCAATGGCTGCAAACCCAGCAAAAGAAGGAGAGGAAAGATAACTTTGCTAGAGGTTTCCAAAGGACAGTTCATTTTTATACTAGAAAGTCATTGAGTATTAACTTGCCTCTTTATTCTTTATAAGATAAAAAAAATAATAGTCACAATTCATCCTTTTTTTCCCTTCAAAGTTACAAGCGTGAAAGACCATTCCAAATTATCAAAAGCTTTCTCTGCATCAAGACAGATCAAAGCTGCTTTCTTGTTTTTCTGATTTGTTTTATTGATAATATTTAAAACATATCTGATGTTTTCTCTGATGTATCTCTTTGGAACAAATCCAGTCTGATCAGGATGTACTCATTTCATTAAACTTTGTTTACCTATACACTAAAATTGGAACGATACAGTGAAGACTGTGTAGTTCTCACAGAAATAAAATTTTCTAATTTCATTTTGCAATACCTTTCCACACAATAGACACCATTTTAATACCGTTTTTTCCCCCATATTATGCACTTAATTTTTTTCACAACATATGCATCTGTATCTGCAAAATGAAAAACATAACCATAAAAAAAAATTGATCCTAGTTTTGTTTCGGTTCAGAAAGTTGTGGAATGCTTAGGGTCATGTTAAATCTGAAGCACATAATACAGGTAGTCCTGAATTTATGCAAACAATTGAGCCCCTGTTGCTAAACGAGACTTTTGTTAGATGAATTTGGCCCCATTTTATGACCTTTCTTGCCACAGCTGTTAAATGAATCACTGCAGTTGTTACGTTTGCAACACAGTTCAGTATGTGAATTGGGTTTCCCCATTGACTTTGCTTGTCAGAAGGTCGCAAAATGGGATCACATGACTCTGAGATACTGCAACTGTCAAAAATACATGCCAGTTTCCAAGCGTCTGAATTTTGATCATGTGACCATGAGGCTACTGCAATGGTCATAAGTGTGAAAATCAGTCACAAGCAGTGGTGCGATTTAGCCAGCACTTAGTAAAGACAATTTTTAGCTATAATACTTCCCTTCTGCTGCAGCCCCGGTGAGTAAAACAGCTGATGTATGGCAAACTCCTCTGCCATGAGAATCAGCTGTGCTCAAATAAAGCACAGGAAAAGGGCACAGGCCAAATTATCACCGGAACTACCAGTTCACTCAAACCGGTCCAAACCAGTAGAATACCACCCCTGGTCATAAGTCACTTTTTCGCTGCCGTTATAACTTCAAATCGTCACTTAATGAACTGTTGTAAGTCAAGGGTTATCTACTGTATTTGGTCAGGTTCTCCTACTACTTTTAGAGGAATTAATATCATATCATCCTTTTTTAAACAGAGTTAAACATCCTAACTCGGTTAGTCATCATGGTTACAATTTTGAAAATATGTCATAGATAGTAGGTTAAAGTTGTTCCTTTAGAAAAGTTTTTGCTGCCTAAAAATGTTAGAATGCTGGTGACATTCCAATCATAAAATGGAAGAATTTATGATCCCTACAATTCTAAACTTATAGTTAAGTTTTTGTGCTCCAGGTGGATGCCTCTAAGAACATAGAAGAAAAATAAAGTATCATACATTTCTCTTTTCTAAGATGGCTTCTGAATTCCTTGAAGATCTCAGATGTTTATGATTTTAAAATCTGGATCCTTGTTTTACAAGTGGCCAATTTCTGATTTATTTATTTTTCTTCATTTCTTCTTTTTCATTAAACAATAGCAGAGAATGATTATAAGTAAAATTGCTCAGTTCTACTTAGAATGAACGTCTAGTTTATTTTTCATCATGATAAGGAAAGGTAGATAATTATTTTTCCCCTTTTATTTCCATCTTATTGCCTTGAGCTTGTAGAACATGTAAACACTTTCCAAATAGCCATGAATTTATTAGCATAAATTTTGAATAACCCCTCATAGATACTTCCCATCTCAATCTATGCATATAGAAGCAGAAACTATTAATAGGTCGGGCTAGATCAAGTAATATGGACTAATGACTTGTATGTTGTCTGATTTACTTGATTTGAAAAAACAAAAGCATTTTCAGCACAGAACAAGTATTGTTCACTAATATTTACCCATAATCAGCTTGCCTTGGGAGAAACAGTGTGACAAATTCCAGAACAATTGCTATTGATACAAAGATATACGCACATTCTTGATCGGAGATCTATGGGTTTTGTTGCTAATGTTGGGTTTTGGCTGAGAAAGAGGCGTAAATTGGAATTGAATTTTTGTTGAGCAGTTTTCAAAATGGCAAATGCATACACTGTGTTCATTTAATTTGAATTAATGTGGGGGACAAAAGGAGCCAAAGAACCTCTCCAAAGAGAAGCAGCGTATTCCAAACAGATCAGTTTCTAAAAGCAAATATGTTAAGCTACCCCGAAAAATTGAACACCTTCTGAGATGCCAATAAATGGCCAAGTATTTAATGCTACATCCAATCTGAGTTGGTCACCGAGACCACAGGATTGTTCTTCCAAGCTTTCAGATTGTGCTGGAGCCCATCCTCAGGGATAATGTAGTATTTATGTGGTACCTGATTGTGTATGGCTTTTAGTTGTTGATGGGGTGTTGATGGCTGGCTGTCAAGTCATTGATTGTTGTTCCCTTGGGCTGCTGCTCCCTCAGTTCCTTATCTGATTTATCAAGATTGTTGGCCAAGCAGGGACAAAAATGGCCAGAGAAATGATGAAAGCCTAGGTAATGGGTCCCTTGTCAGTCAACAGGAGTGTAATTTACCACCAGTTTAAAGGTAAAAGTTTCTCTGCACATGCATGCTAGTTGTTTCCAGCTCTAGGGGGTGGTGCTCATCTTTGTTTCTAAGCCAAAGCTGTCTGAAGATGTTTCCATGGTCATGTGGCGGCATGACTAAAAGCCGAAAGTGCACGGAACGCTGTTCCCTTCCCACCAAAGTGGTCCCTATTTTTCTACTTGCACTTTTTATGTGCTTTCGAACTGCTAGGTTGGCAGAAGCTGGGACAACTAATGGGAGCTCATCCGTTACGCGGTGCTAGGGATTCGAACTGCTGAACTTCCGACCTTTCTGACTGACAAGCTTAGCATCTTAGCCACTGAGCCACCGCATCTAGGTGTTTAAAAGCCAAGGAACATTATCATGGGACATGTTATGCAGTATCTACCTTCATTCACGAGTGTCTAATATCCAGTTTACTTTATTAATTATTTTGAAAAAGTCACAAAATGAAAAACACCTGCCTTCTTGTTAACTAAGAGGGAAAAATGGACCGTTTGAAGGTTGTAGCTCTCTCTGGTATCTCCCTGACTTTAACTGGAAGATTTTAAAATATTCTACTTGCTAATAATTAGAAGCTTGAGAACTTAGATTGATCTACCCTCCTCAAAATATGAAGAAAATGAATTTGTATATGTAAATATGGCAAAGATAGCCTTTGGTTTATCTGCTTTGGCAAATGTATACATCATGTAAATGCATATAACTAGGATTCCTGTAAACAAATAGAAATTAGTAGCTCAAAGGAAAAATCTGCTAAGACCTCAGTTGCTGTTAACTTGGAGGGGAAGAAAAATTGCCACTGCTTTAATTACTATAGGAATAAGTTGGAGGAGGAGACAGCATTGTTAACTTTTCAAGTTTTCCTCCCATTCAAGCACACACCCATAGACATACACAGGCACAGATATACAGAAGAATATGTATGTATGTATGTATGTATGTATGTGTATGTATGTATTTTAAATTCACAAGTAAGGCATTTTGAATGCATCTTTAAAAGACACACACACACAAAGCAAACATCAATGCCTAAATAAGCATTCCCAGGGTCAATTCCCAGATTTGAAATGGATGTTTATCCAAAACCGCAAGCTTTCCTTTCCATTTCGAACTTCCTGGGTGAAATTTCCCGCAGTGTTCCTGTCTGTGTCTATTTGGATCACGGTTGTTTACTTGTGAAACTGACTGGGGATATGCCGTGTTAATTGTTTTTAAAAATATTTGTACAAGGTGGGTGCCTTTGAACTCGCCACGTTGCAGTTTGCAGGAACAACCTGTTTTCTGTGAATACCACTTCCTGTGAACGCTACTTCCTTTGAACCTCTGTTTTTTTTTTTTTTCCCCTGCAAAGATGTGAAAAAGACTTTTATCTTCCCCAGTGGTAATAATAGCATGCCTGATTTACATGAAGATGCAAATTATTTTATGAATTGCTTTGGTGTGTAGAGTGATAAACCTGAAAGGGAACTGTCTGATGAATGTCTTTCCTTTACAGCTGCCATGTTTCTTTCTAACTGTGGCAGCATAATCTTGTCTTATTATAAGGTAATATATTCTAACACGAGACAAAGTATTTTAGCATCAACTCTTCATCACTTGTCTTCCATAAGCTTCCTTAAGGGCAACAAAAATGCCACACTGGGCTACTCCAGCTGCGTTATCTTGCTGCAAATGTAAGCTACGTATCTCAGAGCTTAGAGATAACACAGGACTATGAGGATAGTGTTCACCTATGTTTAATTCTGAGATATTTGTTAATTAGAGAAAATATTGGGGTTGGTTGTGTTTTCTACTCTTCTACCATGTTGTCGATCTTTTGGAAAGCTCTGAGGAGAATGAAGTAGGTCTCTCCTCCCTCCCTCCCCCCTCTCTCTCTGTGTGTGTGTGTGTGTGTGTGTGTGTGTGTGTGTTTGTGTTTGTGTTTGTGTTTGTGTAGGTAGTCCTCGACTTACAAACAATTTATTTAGTGTCTGTTCAAAGTTACAACGAAACTTCTAAAAAAGTGACTTATTATCGTTTTTCACACTTACAGCCATTGTAGCATCTCCATGGTCACATGATCAACTGATGCTTGGCAACTGGCTCATATTTATGATGGTTGCAGTGTCCTGGGATCATGTGATCCTCTTTTGGGACCTTCTAACTAGCAAAGAATAGAATAGAATAGAATAGAATAGAATAGAATAGAATAGAATAGAATGGAATGGAATGGAATGGAATAGGGAAATAGAAAGAATAGAATAGGGAAATAGGTAGCGGAAATTTTGAGTAGTTTGGAGAACTGGCAAATGCCGCCTCTGACTGACCCCACCCCCATCTGTTCTCTGCCTCCCGAGTCCCAGCTGATCAGCTGGGTCTTCTTTGTTGCCCTGCACAGGAGAACGGAGCTGGAAAGCAGGTTATGGGATGGGAGGGAATGGAGATTTTGCAGTAACCTCCCCCAGGAGTGGGGAGGGAATGGGATTTTACAGCATCCTTCCCTGCCACGCCCACCAAGCCACACCCACAGAACCGGTCGTAAAAAACAAAAAATCTGAATTCCACCACTGATGAAAAGGTATTGAAAGAAAACATAGGATTGTTTGCTTTGAACTATGAAAGTAGAGTCATGTTTATTTCATTTGCATGATCTAATAAAAGGCACGGGAAATACAATTGCCTCCAAGTCAAAGAGAAATTTGCAAGCATTTCTCTCTGGATTACCATTGTTATCTTATTTGCTCAATTGATGCATACATTTATATTGGATTCAAATTGTAATTGATGTTTTCCTCTTCTTTGTCTTTGTCAGACTGCTCTATAAGTGTGGACAAGATAATTGAGTGTTACGGTTGAGTGGCACATTGGCCTAGAGGTAAAGATGCTTGCCTCCCACTCAGAAGGTTAAGAGTTCAATCCTAGGCAGTGACAGATGTTTCTCTATCAGAGCACAAAGGGAAAATATCTGCTGTGAACTCAGGAAGGGCATCCGGCCAGTAAATGCTCAGGTTCCATTCAGTCACCCTGACCCCTCCCTAAGCAAGGGTTTATAGAGTCATAGGAAAAAAATGTAAATGTTCCTCCTGGCCCTTAAATAAATAAACATAATTTAATAATAATAACAGTAATGATTTAAATACATTTATTTAAATAAATATACATATTCACCTACATGCAATGTTTTTGCAAATCAGTGTTTTCTTTTTAATTGAAGAAGTCAACATTCTTAAAGTCAGCTGAACAGAAAAGAAACAAAACACTAAAAAAATAAAAATAAATATCTATTAGAACCTCTAAGTTCTGCACCCATTTAATTGTATGGTCTTTTAATTTCTTCTGTTTCAGCATCACAATTTGCTAAAAGTTTGTAACTATAGCTCAGAAGATGTTCTGAGTTCTGGGTTGTAAATTTTTCAAATTCACTCAAACCCTCTCCAGTTTCTGCTACTTAAAAATACTATTTATTACCTCAAGATGTTGCCACCAATCAGATGGACAATGCATTACAGAGTAAAAGTTAGGGAATATTATGCATCGGTCTCTGCTCTACTTAAAAATACTATATTATTTACCTCAAGATGTTGCCACCAATCAGATGGACAATGCATTACAGAGTAAAAGTTAGGGAATATTATGCATCGGTCTTATTAATAATTAATATCCATTTCACATCTCCATTTTTCTGGGCTTCTCTCTTTATAAAAATAAACATTCAAGAATGAAGCAGAAAGGAAAAAACCTGGACTGCTAATTTCCCAGCATTATCCCAAACTTTCACTGCATTGTTTATTATTGCATGAAATCTCATCCAGACAGTTATTGACATACCACCACAACTGGGACCAGAATTCTATTGCCTGACATAAAACCATGCTGGCTAATTTGTCTCCCAAAATGTTATTTTCTTGACATATTTTCCTTGCCAATGGCTGCAAACCCAGCAAAAGAAGGAGAGGAAAGATAACTTTGCCAGAGGTTTCCAAAGGACAGTTCATTTTTATACTAGAAAGTCATTGAGTATTAACTTGCCTCTTTATTCTTTATAAGATAAAAAACAACAATAGTCACAATTCATCCTTTTTTTCCCTTCAAAGTTACAAGCGTGAAAGACCATTCCAAATTATCAAAAGCTTTCTCTGCATCAAGACAGATCAAAGCTGCTTTCTTGTTTTTCTGATTTGTTTTATTGATAATATTTAAAACATATCTGATGTTTTCTCTGATGTATCTCTTTGGAACAAATCCAGTCTGATCAGGATGTACTCATTTCATTAAACTTTGCTTACCTATACACTAAAATTGGAACGATACAGCGAAGACTGTGTAGTTCTCACAGAAATAAAATTTTCTAATTTCATTTTGCAATACCTTTCCACACAATAGACACCATTTTAATACCGTTTTGTTCCCCGTATTATGCACTTAATTTTTTTCACAACATGTGCATCTGTATCTGCAAAATGAAAAACATAACCATAAAAAAAAAATTGATCCTAGTTTTGTTTCGGTTCAGAAAGTTGTGGAATGCTTAGGGTCATGTTAAATCTGAAGCACATAATACAGGTAGTCCTGAATTTATGCAAACAATTGAGCCCCTGTTGCTAAACGAGACTTTTGTTAGATGAATTTGGCCCCATTTTATGACCTTTCTTGCCACAGCTGTTAAATGAATCACTGCAGTTGTTACGTTTGCAACACAGTTCGTATGTGAATTGGGTTTCCCCATTGACTTTGCTTGTCAGAAGGTCGCAAAATGGGATCACATGACTCTGAGATACTGCAACTGTCAAAAATACATGCCAGTTTCCAAGCGTCTGAATTTTGATCATGTGACCATGAGGCTACTGCAATGGTCATAAGTGTGAAAATCAGTCACAAGCAGTGGTGCGATTTAGCCAGCACTTAGTAAAGACAATTTTTAGCTATAATACTTCCCTTCTGCTGCAGCCCCGGTGAGTAAAACAGCTGATGTATGGCAAACTCCTCTGCCATGAGAATCAGCTGTGCTCAAATAAAGCACAGGAAAAGGGCACAGGCCAAATTATCACCGGAACTACCAGTTCACTCAAACCGGTCCAAACCAGTAGAATACCACCCCTGGTCATAAGTCACTTTTTTCGCTGCCGTTATAACTTCAAATCGTCACTTAATGAACTGTTGTAAGTCAAGGGTTATCTACTGTATTTGGTCAGGTTCTCCTACTACTTTTAGAGGAATTAATATCATATCATCCTTTTTAAACAGAGTTAAACATCCTAACTCGGTTAGTCATCATGGTTACAATTTTGAAAATATGTCATAGATAGTAGGTTAAAGTTGTTCCTTTAGAAAAGTTTTTGCTGCCTAAAAATGTTAGAATGCTGGTGACATTCCAATCATAAAATGGAAGAATTTATGATCCCTACAATTCTAAACTTATAGTTAAGTTTTTGTGCTCCAGGTGGATGCCTCTAAGAACATAGAAGAAAAATAAAGTATCATACATTTCTCTTTTCTAAGATGGCTTCTGAATTCCTTGAAGATCTCAGATGTTTATGATTTTAAAATCTGGATCCTTGTTTTACAAGTGGCCAATTTCTGATTTATTTATTTTTCTTCATTTCTTCTTTTTCATTAAACAATAGCAGAGAATGATTATAAGTAAAATTGCTCAGTTCTACTTAGAATGAACGTCTAGTTTATTTTTCATCATGATAAGGAAAGGTAGATAATTATTTTTCCCCTTTTATTTCCATCTTATTGCCTTGAGCTTGTAGAACATGTAAACACTTTCCAAATAGCCATGAATTTATTAGCATAAATTTTGAATAACCCCTCATAGATACTTCCCATCTCAATCTATGCATATAGAAGCAGAAACTATTAATAGGTCGGGCTAGATCAAGTAATATGGACTAATGACTTGTATGTTGTCTGATTTACTTGATTTGAAAAAACAAAAGCATTTTCAGCACAGAACAAGTATTGTTCACTAATATTTACCCATAATCAGCTTGCCTTGGGAGAAACAGTGTGACAAATTCCAGAACAATTGCTATTGATACAAAGATATACGCACATTCTTGATCGGAGATCTATGGGTTTTGTTGCTAATGTTGGGTTTTGGCTGAGAAAGAGGCGTAAATTGGAATTGAATTTTTGTTGAGCAGTTTTCAAAATGGCAAATGCATACACTGTGTTCATTTAATTTGAATTAATGTGGGGGACAAAAGGAGCCAAAGAACCTCTCCAAAGAGAAGCAGCGTATTCCAAACAGATCAGTTTCTAAAAGCAAATATGTTAAGCTACCCCCGAAAAATTGAACACCTTCTGAGATGCCAATAAATGGCCAAGTATTTAATGCTACATCCAATCTGAGTTGGTCACCGAGACCACAGGATTGTTCTTCCAAGCTTTCAGATTGTGCTGGAGCCCATCCTCAGGGATAATGTAGTATTTATGTGGTACCTGATTGTGTATGGCTTTTAGTTGTTGATGGGGTGTTGATGGCTGGCTGTCAAGTCATTGATTGTTGTTCCCTTGGGCTGCTGCTCCCTCAGTTCCTTATCTGATTTATCAAGATTGTTGGCCAAGCAGGGACAAAAATGGCCAGAGAAATGATGAAAGCCTAGGTAATGGGTCCCTTGTCAGTCAACAGGAGTGTAATTTACCACCAGTTTAAAGGTAAAAGTTTCTCTGCACATGCATGCTAGTTGTTTCCAGCTCTAGGGGGTGGTGCTCATCTTTGTTTCTAAGCCAAAGCTGTCTGAAGATGTTTCCATGGTCATGTGGCCGGCATGACTAAAAGCCGAAAGTGCACGGAACGCTGTTCCCTTCCCACCAAAGTGGTCCCTATTTTTCTACTTGCACTTTTTTATGTGCTTTCGAACTGCTAGGTTGGCAGAAGCTGGGACAACTAATGGGAGCTCATCCCGTTACGCGGTGCTAGGGATTCGAACTGCTGAACTTCCGACCTTTCTGACTGACAAGCTTAGCATCTTAGCCACTGAGCCACCGCATCTAGGTGTTTAAAAGCCAAGGAACATTATCATGGGACATGTTATGCAGTATCTACCTTCATTCACGAGTGTCTAATATCCAGTTTACTTTATTAATTATTTCGAAAAAGTCACAAAATGAAAAACACCTGCCTTCTTGTTAACTAAGAGGGAAAAATGGACCGTTTGAAGGTTGTAGCTCTCTCTGGTATCTCCCCTGACTTTAACTGGAAGATTTTAAAATATTCTACTTGCTAATAATTAGAAGCTTGAGAACTTAGATTGATCTACCCTCCTCAAAATATGAAGAAAATGAATTTGTATATGTAAATATGGCAAAGATAGCCTTTGGTTTATCTGCTTTGGCAAATGTATACATCATGTAAATGCATATAACTAGGATTCCTGTAAACAAATAGAAATTAGTAGCTCAAAGGAAAAATCTGCTAAGACCTCAGTTGCTGTTAACTTGGAGGGGAAGAAAAATTGCCACTGCTTTAATTACTATAGGAATAAGTTGGAGGAGGAGACAGCATTGTTAACTTTTCAAGTTTTCCTCCCATTCAAGCACACACCCATAGACATACACAGGCACAGATATACAGAAGAATATGTATGTATGTATGTATGTATGTATGTGTATGTATGTATTTTAAATTCACAAGTAAGGCATTTTGAATGCATCTTTAAAAGACACACACACACAAAGCAAACATCAATGCCTAAATAAGCATTCCCAGGGTCAATTCCCAGATTTGAAATGGATGTTTATCCAAAACCGCGAAGCTTTCCTTTCCATTTCGAACTTCCTGGGTGAAATTTCCCGCAGTGTTCCTGTCTGTGTCTATTTGGATCACGGTTGTTTACTTGTGAAACTGACTGGGGATATGCCGTGTTAATTGTTTTTTAAAAAATATTTGTACAAGGTGGGTGCCTTTGAACTCGCCACGTTGCAGTTTGCAGGAACAACCTGTTTTCTGTGAATACCACTTCCTGTGAACGCTACTTCCTTTGAACCTCTGTTTTTTTTTTTTTTTCTCCCCTGCAAAGATGTGAAAAAGACTTTTATCTTCCCCAGTGGTAATAATAGCATGCCTGATTTACATGAAGATGCAAATTATTTTATGAATTGCTTTGGTGTGTAGAGTGATAAACCTGAAAGGGAACTGTCTGATGAATGTCTTTCCTTTACAGCTGCCATGTTTCTTTCTAACTGTGGCAGCATAATCTTGTCTTATTATAAGGTAATATATTCTAACACGAGACAAAGTATTTTAGCATCAACTCTTCACCACTTGTCTTCCATAAGCTTCCTTAAGGGCAACAAAAATGCCACACTGGGCTACTCCAGCTGCGTTATCTTGCTGCAAATGTAAGCTACGTATCTCAGAGCTTAGAGATAACACAGGACGATGAGGATAGTGTTCACCTATGTTTAATTCTGAGATATTTGTTAATTAGAGAAAATATTGGGGTTGGTTGTGTTTTCTACTCTTCTACCATGTTGTCGATCTTTTGGAAAGCTCTGAGGAGAATGAAGTAGGTCTCTCTCCCTCCCTCCCCCCCCTCTCTGTGTGTGTGTGTGTGTGTGTGTGTGTGTGTGTGTGTGTTTGTGTTTGTGTTTGTGTAGGTAGTCCTCGACTTACAAACAATTTATTTAGTGTCTGTTCAAAGTTACAACGATACTACTAAAAAAGTGACTTATTATCGTTTTTCACACCTACAGCCATTGTAGCATCTCCATGGTCACGTGATCAACTGATGCTTGGCAACTGGCTCATATTTATGATGGTTGCAGTGTCCTGGGATCATGTGATCCTCTTTTGGGACCTTCTAACTAGCAAAGAATAGAATAGAATAGAATAGAATAGAATAGAATAGAATAGAATAGAATAGAATAGAATAGAATAGAACAGAATGGGGAAATAGAAAGAATAGAATAGGGAAATAGGTAGCGGAAATTTTGAGTAGTTTGGAGAACTGGCAAATGCCGCCTCTGACTGACCCCACCCCCATCTGTTCTCTGCCTCCCGAGTCCCAGCTGATCAGCTGGGTCTTCTTTTGTTGCCCTGCACAGGAGAACGGAGCTGGAAAGCAGGTTATGGGATGGGGAGGGAATGGAGATTTTGCAGTAACCTCCCCCCAGGAGTGGGGAGGGAATGGGGATTTTACAGCATCCTTCCCCTGCCACGCCCACCAAGCCACACCCACAGAACCGGTCGTAAAAAACAAAAAATCTGAATTCCACCACTGATGAAAAGGTATTGAAAGAAAACATAGGATTGTTTGCTTTGAACTATGAAAGTAGAGTCATGTTTATTTCATTTGCATGATCTAATAAAAAGGCACGGGGAAATACAATTGCCTCCAAGTCAAAGAGAAATTTGCAAGCATTTCTCTCTGGATTACCATTGTTATCTTATTTGCTCAATTGATGCATAATACATTTATATTGGATTCAAATTGTAAAATTGATGTTTTCCTCTTCTTTGTCTTTGTCAGACTGCTCTATAAGTGTGGACAAGATAATATGGTATTCTAATTAGCTCAAGTAAGCCAGTAATGGAATTACAAATGTGTTTGGGTTGCTGCTCCTCAGGGATGGCAAAACTAATGGAAAGAGGGATCTTTTTAAAAAAGGATTTTTTTTCCATCAATAGTTCAGTGGGAGAACTAAAAGCGATCCAAAAAAAAGCATTACTTCTGGAATGCAGATTCAAAACGAAACTGTTTTTTTGTTTTTTTTGCTTGCATGGAATGTTGCAGTAGAAAGCACAAAATATACAATAAAAGGTAGGGCAACTTTTCGCAACCCTTTCTTTCTTACTCTAAAATCTGATTTTGGAAAAAGGAAGGACATATATTTGAAATACAAATTGCTTTGTGTAATTTGTAAGACACCAACATACTGTGTATTTTCTGCCTATTTATTCCCCGGTCTTAAAATACATGCAGGATTAAGAGAATGTAGAAAATGCACTTCCCTCTCTCTTTTCCCTTTCCCCTCTCCTCTCCTGCGCTTCCTCTCCTCTCTTCTCCTTTCCTCTCCTCTCCTGTCCTGCCCTTCCCTTCCCCTTCCCTCCTCTCTCTTTCCCTTTTTGATGTCAATAAACGACGGGCACTTTGATGTTCAGAAACCTTTGCAGATGATCCAACCTGAGGCACTTGCCTAATTTCAGATGAACTTTCCCAATCTGGTAGTAGCAATGAAGACGGGGCAATATGTTACAGAGCATCAAGGCAGCATGTACGTTGGTTTAAAATGCTAGCTGGAATACTGGGAATTGTAATTTTAACGTATATGGAGAACGGCAGCTGGGGGAAAACAGTTGGACTTCAAGCTTCTTTATGACATTTCAGAGAATTTTCATAATTCTAGAATGCCTGATTTTTGAAGCACATCAATAAAAGTGTTTGTAAAATCAGTTCACACAATAATACTGTCAACAGCAACAAATATTCAGGAAATTAACTTTTTTGACCCTCTTTCAAACGATTGATCTGTACTTCCGTTGTTCAATTAAGGTTAAACAACAGAACACCGTTTTGCTATATTATTGAGTCTATGGATTCAGCAGATCTATGTACACTAATTCTATAGATTTAATTCAACTCCATTCTCTCTGCAGTGGAATATCCCATGCCTGGCATGTTGGCATGGCTTAGAAAAGACACAAAGAGAAAAATACACAGCTTTACCGAGATAAACACTTACGTACCCATGCGCACACACACACACACACAAACAAAAAACAGAAGTAGAGCACACATGCTGTGAATGCATCAGTTGTCAGCAAATAAACCTTTCGGCGTTGGGGGTATTCTAGTTACTTAGAGCACTTATTTTTAATGCTTGCCTGGGGACTGACAATCTTTTCTAAGCCAAGAGTTTTCCTTAAGGAACACTTTGACATTCAGTGAGGATTTAAATGCTCAAATCATTAGCCCTTAGAAGTTAGCAGGTTTTTATAATGGAAGATGTTGAGTAACGGCATCATTAAGGAGGCCCATGTCTTTTAATTTGTTCTCTAGCAGGTAGAGGAAAAAAAAGCACCTTCATTGTTTGGCAGAGTTTCTGCATCATTCTTTCACTTGATTTCCTGAGATAGCTTTCATAGGCTATCCATTGTACTCCTGGGATGCTTCCAGAAGAAAATGTATCACATCTTTAAAAGGTAGGCTTAAACCATCTCTAGCATGTTGCATACATTTATATATATCTCTTTTTTTAATCCAGTGAGCAAATGAAATGTCAATAAAATAAGTCTTACTCCCAACATCCCTATACAACCCATTTACATCCCATGGTTTTGATGCCCGCTGAAAAATTATGGGAGTTGAAATCCACACATCTTTGAGTTGCAGTATTGATTTATACCCCAACTTTATTATTTGCATAAATAATTCAAGGTAGAAAACATATCGAATGCTTCCTCCTCTTTCTATTTTGCCCATAATAAGCAACCCCATGAGATGGATTGGATGGAGAGAGTGGCTGGCTCAAATTATCAGCTTTGATGGTAGTTGTAGAACTCACAACCCCCTGATGATTGGCCCAAAGTCAGCCAATTGGCCTTCATGCCTAAAATAAGACTAAAACTTCCTATTGCCTGGTGATTGGTCCCAAAGTCACCCAGCTGGTTTTGATGCCTAAGGCAGGATTAGAACTCACAGTCTCCTCATGATTGGTTGAAGGCATCTAGATATTTTTCACGCTTAAAGGGGGATTAGAACTCATGAACTCCAATTTATAGGCTGATACCTTAATAAATGGACCAAACTGGCTCTACTACGCCTAGTACATTATGAAAATGCAATCTGTCCTAGAAAGTCTTCACAACATGGAATTTTAAAAGGAGTTGAGTTGAGTTCACATACTACATAAAATATATATGTACATATATTCGCATAAGCTATGAAACCCAAGCAAACCATAATATGATGACCTTGTTCACAAATATGCTGTGATAGGATTTTTTAGAATTAACTGAAATCACCCACTACATCCGACCCAATTTAATTTGATGAACCCAGCCAGAGAAAGTTTCACCTAATAATCTAATCTAATAATCAGAGAAATTCACCTAATAATCTGATCAAACAGAAAGTCACCGTCGGGCAAAGCTGTCTTCCTGCATTAATAAATGCAATGATAGGCATTGAGATAGATTTGTTCATGCTTAATAAAATTAAGGAGAAGCAGGCAGCCCATCTTTCTGCAGAATAAAGTGAAAAAGATGGAAAAGGCAGTGCTGAAAAAGTCATTATTCCAGTATGGGTCTTCTCAAAACATCCACCAAGTTAGTTGAACTGTGCAACTTTAATCAATAGTATTATATTTATGAGACTTGTACCCTCACTCTTGCTATACATCATTCTTGTGATGATCCAACAGAATCCTCATGATTCACAATTTGTACTGACAAATGCTAATTTAAAAAAAAAGTAATTATAGGATGGTCTCTCATTTAAGAATGCTGAAGAGAAATGTTTTCCTCTGGATTTCCCTTCCCATCACAATATTTTAATGCGCCCCAAATATTTTAGTACATATGAACGGATACCTAGAAAGCATTATACAGCATATTTTTTCTTCCCCTCCGCACACAGACCGACACCATTTTTTTTTACAGTCAGTTTGACAGGGTATAAAAACCAAAAATGCAATTACGATGCAAATGTCCTCGTGCTTAAAATTAGCTTTGCATTTAAGGGACTCATTTATGATTAACAATCAGTTATATTTCATTTGTAATATGTAACATGCTGTCCTATTGTCCCCCACCATTCATCCACCCCACAATTGTTAAAGATAGTTTACTGTAATTGCCAAAATGACTTATTCCCCTGATGATGAGCTCAGAAATAATTAAACCTCCAGCTTTATGGCTTGCTGGTCTGGCCTGAAGATATCGCCGCATATATTCTAAACCCTCCCATTCATCAGGAATTCCGCAATACCGCAGTGGAGGCTGGCAGCCGACAACAATTTTGCAGTATTATGGGAACATCATTGTCATCGCTGCCATCATCCTTATTCCATATTCAAGTCCCTGTTTTTACGCAGGCGTTCTGCATACCTGATTGCTTAAGTCACAATTTTTTTTTTCTTAAGCATTTACTGAAAATGCTTGTAGGGCATAGATGAATGGAGACATGCTGTGCTTGAATCATGGCGCCGGGGAGAAAAAAAAAAATAAGTTCTTCAGTTCTTCGTTCTGCAGTATGTCATTTTGCTTACCAATAACTGTTTAGAGAAGTGGGACACAGCTTAAATACTCCAGCAGTGACTCCCAAGTCCATCCTTCCTACCTCAGATATTTATATTAAAGTTTGGGGGGTTGATATACGAGCTGGAAAATCAAATCTTGTCCTGCTGACACCAAGGACAGCTTCCTAACCGGGTTATTACCATGTTAAATACATCACACTAATCTCAGACTTGTCAGTTCAGTCCAAGTTGAGAACAGCTGGGTCAGCATAGCTGCTCAAGACTGGATTTACTGTCCCAGGTGTCTGAATACTCCTTCTGGTTGGAAAAGACTATGACAATTCAAAATAACTTCTTCCTGAAGTGGCTACTTTAAGGGTTGATGGCGCTTGAGTTTTATCACTCTTTTCTCAGGGAGTTCAACTTGCTTGTTTTGGGGATGTAGGAATAAGTCATGGCTACTTTACTTCCAAGAAATGTATGTCATTGGAACATTTAAGGCAACTGATGCTCTCTTAGTAAATTCAGCTGATGTGCAAAGCTAAGTCACACCGATAGCCCTATTCGCTTTCATTTTTAAGAAGATTACGAGAGCCTCATATCTCCTAATATCAGATATAGAAGATATTACCTCTCATATATAGAGATGGGAGATCTCTATATAGAGATCTGGAGACCTAATTTTTAAAGGATGGATCTGGGAAACTGGTTGGAATATAATATCTTTTTTTGTTTTGAAATATTTTTTATTGTTTTATATCATACATTTCCTTTCTATGTTGAGCAGTGTGCTCTCTAGGTGTCCAAGGTGTTAACATGCAAACATCATCATCATTATGATCATATTTCTATATCTATATCTATACCTACCTACCTACCTACACACACACACATACACACACATATATATAAACAAATATGCAGTAATATATAAATAAATATAACATCAATCATAATTATAACATATATTATATTCCATTATAGTATATAGCCATCAGAAATATTTACTCATCTGTTTTTCTTTCTCCTATAAATCATATTTCACTTAATTCCACTCCTCTAACCTCAATATCTTTTAACTATTTATTTTTATCATTTAACAAATTTAAAAAAAAATTTTTTTTGCAAGCCATATTTTAGTTAGAAGCATTGAGGCTGCCTCATTTTAGTGGCTGGGAATTTGGGAGGGGGGATTTCATAGAGAGGAGGAAGATTAGGCTCAACAATATTCTTCTCAAAAGTCAAGGACAAGTTACCCTGCACCTGGAGAGGAGTATCTTGGAGAATGTCTCCAGTTGGAACGATGGTTGATTTGACCATGTGATGGACTGATGGGTGCAGGGGATGAGTTTTTGATTTTCAATGGGGAAGGGAAAACCCAGAACTCTCAGATTCGGGTTTTCCCAGATGTTCCAATATGACTTCTACAATCAATTCTTTTGGATGAACTTTGTTTCTGAGTGCTAAATGAAAATGGGGAATTTCATTGGAACGCTGCCATTGCTGACTTGACAATTTGTGCATTTTACACACGAGCCATTAGCCACTGTGAGAAAGAGGTTATGAGAGGGTCTTCTGATGTGTAGATCACACAGATAGGGAGGTGGCATCTGTCTAAATCCCCTACTCTTGTCTATGTACTACTAAAACTTTTGTGTTTGTAACCTTTAGCTGGGCAATATGGTGCATCATAAGCCAATAATTTTTGAACCAAGGTTCTTCAATGGGCTAGCTTACAGAATGTATCCAAAATCTGAGGAGATGAAATTTGGCAAATGTTGGATCACTTCAAAAGGGACGTGGTGGCTCGGTGGCTAAGACTCTGAGCTTGTCGATCAGAAAGGTCAGTGGTTCGAATCCCTAGCGCCATGTAACGGAGTGAGCTCCCATTATTTGTCCCAGATTCTGCCAACCTAGCATTTCGAAAGTATGTAAAAATGCAAGTAGAAAAATAGGGACCACTTTGGTGGGAAGGTAACAGTGTTCTGTGTGCCTTCAGTGTTTAATCATGCCGGCCACATGACCACAGAGACGTCTTCGGACAGCGCTGGCTCTTCGGCTTAGAAATGGAGATGAGCCCCCTAGAGCTGGAAACGACTAGCACATATGTGCAAGGGGAACTTTTACCTTTAGGATCACTTCAATGCTGCTACAGCACAATTGTGCATTCAATAGACCAGTCTGAACCTAGTTCTCCATTAGCTGCTGGAGGGTGATCTACCATGGTGAAGCCAACAAGAGAGTTGTCTCCACACTCAATTTCCCCTTTTCCCCCATGGACAATCTGTTTCTCTTTTTTAGGTAAAGAAATATGTTTGAAACAATGACTCAACAGGTTACACATTATCTGGGAGTTATTAAAAACATAGCTGTTCTTTAGATGCTTCTTCATTTTTTTTAGCTCATGTGATGCTTATTCATTTCACAAATCAAAGGTTATTTCCCCTTATTATAATACTGGAAGCGTTTTCCTCACTATAACAAACCTTGGGACAGACCAAGTGGTAAATTTGCATCAGGAAAATGGTGGAATAATACGTTCAGAATCAATACATTGCTCCTTGACACAGAGACAAAGGGGGGGAATTCCTAAAATATATTAGGCTCAGACACATCTGCCTTAAGCAACTTGTGGGAAGAAAAAGACCAATAGGTCTCATTTAGAGAGATGGAGCCTTGGGAATATCTGTCAAGGCTCATTGATTTGTTGCAATGTAGTTGTAAAGGATTTCTACTTCCACAACTTCACTGCAAGTGTTCTTCAAATTTGGGGGATTAACATTACAAGTATAAATCAACATAGTCAATGGTTTGGCGGTTCGGGGCCTTTTTTACTTTTTTACCTTTTCCCCACGCTTTTTCTTACCGGGGCCCGGTCCCGGCTTGGGCTGGGCACCCTTTTTTTGATGAAAGGCTTGTGAGCTTGTCAAAAAGTGGGCCAGCAAGCCAGCGTGTAGGACTTGTTCCACCGATGGGGGGTGGGGACCGTTTTGGGCCTTCGGGATGGAAACCTTTTGTCCCCCCCAAAAAAATAAAATTTGCTGTGGAGATACTTTTTTCTCTCTGATTTCAATGTTTGTTTTGAAATGTTTGGTTTTCTTTACAGGTTGGGGTGGAAAAAGGTTTTTTGTCATTTCATTACCAATAATGGCAGGATATGATATAACTGGTTGCATTTCATGATGTTGTGGTATGATAATGTTTCTTCTGATAATGGGCGTGCAGTGCTAAATGACATCCCATTGTTGTAAGAACTGGAAGAAACATTTAAGAGAGAGAATAGAGAACTATAGGAATGGGAGTGGGGAACAAAATGAATACAGTGAGGAGCAACTGAGGTAATTTCTTACCTCAAATATTCTTTTTGGTCTACAAAGTCCAAATGTTAAAATCATAGGGCTGGAAGGGACCTTGGAGGTCTTCTAATCCAACCCCTTGCCCAAGGCAGGAATCTTCATTCTATCCTGGACAAAGGTTGTCCAATCTTTTCTTGAAAACCTCCAGCAATGGAGCACCCACAACTTCTGAAGGCAAGCCATGCCACTGATTAATTGTTTTCCCTGTCAGGAAATTCCTCCTTAGTTCCAGATTGGATCTCCCTCTGACATTGTCTGACAAGCTTTCATCCATTTCTTCTTGTCCTGCCCTCAGATGCTTAGGAGAACAAATTGATGCCTTCTTTCCTGTGACAGACTTTCAAGTATTGGAAGACATCTATCATGTCACCCTTTTCTTCATTCAGCTAAACATACCTAATTCCTTCAGCTGTTCATCGTCTGATTTTGCCTCCAGACCCCTTACCATCTTACTCTTTCAAATACTACTAAATAGGACTGCAGAAAAAACAATTACTACTAACCTGCCTTCAATCGAGGACCTGTATACTGCACAAGTCAAAAAAGGGCTGTGAAAATATCAACAGACCCCTCACATAAACTGTTTCAACTCATACCCTCAAAATGATGCTATAGAGCACTGCACACCAGAACAACTAGACACAAGGACAGTTTTTCCCCGAATGCCATCACTCTGCTAAACAAATAATTCCCTCAACACTGTCCAACTATTTACAAAGTCTGCACTACTATTACTATTAAACTTCTCATCACTCTTTATTACTCATCCCCTCCCACTTGTGACTGTATGACTGCAACTTTGTCACTTGTATCATTACAATTTATATTGATTGTTTCCTAGTATGATTTGATTGCTTATTGTACCCTATGACTATTATAAAGTGTTGTACTTTATGATTCTCAACTCTTGACGAATGCATCTTTTATTTTATGTACACTGAGAGCATTTTGCACCAAGACAAATTTCTCATGTGTCCAATCACACTTGGCCAATAAAGAATTCTATTCTATTCTATTCTATTCTATTCTATTCTATTCTATTCTATTCTATTCTATTCTATTCTATTCTATTCTATTCTACTTTTGTTTTACATACAAGCATGCTCTCATTTCGTGTAACACTGAGTTACATTCTGATGAGAACCTTTCTGTATGGTTGTCTACATTATCTGGAACTGGCATTCACTTGATGTATGTTGGAGTTCCAACCTGAAATCTTATGAGGTATTAGCATTTTATTGGCTCGATCCTGCTGTAAACAGGAACATATTCTGACTAAATTCAGTTTACTAACCAGGCTACCATTGAGATTCTCAATTTCATATGGTTCTAAAGTGATCCTTGTGTCATTCTAAGATGATATTGTAGTTTAATCCTAATGATGGATTTCCACAGAATTAGCTGCTTTTTATGGCTTGTTTATCTTTATTGTGTTCCTTTTCATTAACGTTTAGTTATGTCTTCAGCTATTGAGTTTATATATGGATAATTGGCTCTTTCTGTACTGGTCTGTAGTAATTAAAAAGTAGTCTAATAGAGGTGTTTTTTAGTCAGATCTAACCAGGATAGCATTTAAGTGCTTAATAGGACCACTGCTTGATTCTCCTATGATTCCTCTAGCTTTAATTGGTCTCCTATTTGCAACAAAATGAACAATTTTCATAGTCTTTGCCATACTCATGTCATCGAATGACTTAAGATACTGAAAACTTGCATTTGATTTGAACATAAAATTGCAATGAAAATAGTGAAAACTGGCCTTTCCCCATCCCAACTCACCTGTTTGGGTTATACTATTTGATTAGTAGAAAAAAAACAGACTGAAAGTAAACAAATTATTGTACTTATTTATTTATGAGTAAGGAAGAACTGAGTGTTTGGCATGTTGATGTCTTTCTATCTGTCCCATTAATGCATGCATTTCAAAGCTAGGCTGGACACAGAGATCTTTTTAAAGCTTACATGAGACCCATTTAGTTTTTATTTTATTTTATTTGGTTTGTCAATTGCTTACAAGATAATAGGTATAAATAAAAACATAGTTATGAATACATGGATACAAATAAGAAAAATAAAAGAAACAATAGGGCAGGGACAGTAGGCACATTGGTGCACTTATGCATGTCCCCTACAGACCTCTTAGGAAAGGGGTGAGGTCAATAGTAGACAGTCTAACGTTAAAGTTTTTGGGGTTTCGGGAAGAAACCACAGAGTCAGGTAGAGTATTCCAGACATTGACCACTCTGTTGCTGAAGTCATATTTCCTGCAATCAAGTTCAGTGCGATTAACCTTAAGTTTGTATCTATTGTTTGCTCTTGTATTGTTATGGTTGAAGCTGAAGTATTCATTGACAGGTAGGACATTGCAATGTATGATTTTATATACTATACTTAGATCAAACCAAAGGCAGCATAGTTCTAGGTTTTCTAGGTCTAGAATTTCAAGTCTGGTGGCATAAGGTATTCTGCAATGGGTAGAGGAGTGGAGAACTCTTCTTGTGAAATATTTCTGGACTTTCTCAACTGTGTTAATATCAGATACGTAATGTGGGTTCCAGACTGATGAGCTGTATTTGAGTATTGGTCTAGCAAATGTTTTGTATGCTCTAGTTAGTAGTATAATATTACCAGAGAAAAAGCTATGTAAGATTAGGTTAACAACTCTTAATGCCTTTTTGGCTATGTAGTTACAGTGGGCTCTAGCACTTAGGTCATTAGAGATGAGTACTCCAAAATCCTTGACAGAGTTTGGATCGTTAACAAGGTCTTGACTATTCAGCCTGTATTTTATTTTCTGATATATTTTTTTGCCAATATGTAAGACAGAGCATTTATTTGTTGAGATTTGAAGTTGCCATTTGTTTGACCATTCTGATACCTACTCCAGGTCTTTTTGAAGGGTAGCAGTATTGTCTGTGGTGTTGAGTAGCTTTACATCATCAGCCAAGAGAACGCAGTTGCTCTTAATATGATCACAGAGGTCAAATCAAAATCAAAGTTGACTTCAAATTGCTGCATTCAATCCAGTTGCTAACTATAAAAGAGTCTCACACTCTCCAATTTAAGTGATTTTCTTATACGGACCCACTAGCTAAATGGAGTGAAAAACACAGCATTTGCTTGATTAAGGTTACACTTATAAGCATGTTTCAACACTAAGTGGCAAGCCTAATTGAAATACAATGGAATTTATTTTAAAATAAGCCTACATAAGATTGTGCTGTAAGTTACATTTAAATTACCTGTTGGCATCAGTGAAATTAAAAAGATCCAAAGGAAATAACTATGCTTCACTCTTATTAAAATGAATATTGACTAAATTATCCCACTGGATTTAAGTAGGAATAAAGCATCAATAACTGCCTCTGGAATCAACCCATTTTATTTAATCCACTTTTTTTCTTATCAAAGAAAAGCATTTTTTTTATCTTTATCTTTGGGATAGCAATGTTTTAAGTTGATGCCTATTGCAAGGTTGATTGATTATATGCCATCAAGACAGTGTCCTTTTAAAAAATAATGTAATCATTATGCTTTTTTTCAGATTAGAAAAATACGGAACTGGAATATAAAAGATACACAACACAAAAACTATTAATACAGAACAAGGAGATTAAAAGTGAACCTGACAAAAAAGGTACACCAAAAAAAGCCTTTTAAAGAACAAATTACAGTAATAAATATTGAACATATACGTTAAATAGATAAAAGTCATTGGTTTGCAAAACTTACCTTTTAATACTATATTACTATTAAATACAAAAAGATAGAAGGAAATTAGTAGCATTATTACATTATTGTAACATATCAAAAAATCTATATCAAAGAAGAACATATTGGTTCATCCTTTGATTAGCTGAAGCCTTTCTTTAATGTATACAGTAATATCACTTTTCCATCTTCTCAATATGTTTTTTGCCATCCTATTCCCTATGCCCATCACCATAATTCCTCATAGACAGATCTCAGAGTTTTGGAATATAATTCTGTAAGACATTAGGATTTTCCCATGAAATTACTCAGTGTTGACTCTTAGTCACCATCTAGATAATTTTTCTCACAGAGGATCTGTCCTCAACCTGGTCTGTCTTTCTTTCTTTCTTTCTTTCTTTCTTTCTTTCTTTCTTTCTTTCTTTCTTTCTTTCTTTCTTTCTTTCTTTCTTTCTTTCCTTCCTTCCTTCCTTCCTTCCTTCCTTCCTTCCTTCCTTCCTTCCTTCCTTCCTTCCTTCCTTCCTTCCTTCCTTCCTTCCTTCCTTCCTTCCTTCTATAATCCAACTGTGCCAAATATAGTTAATATATTTGGCTATATTTGATATAGTGGAAAGTCTCTTCCAGCTCTGTTATTCCTTCCTTCCCTGCCTCCCTTCACATTATTTTAATTAGGCTTATTTTCCCCCTGTTCCATTTTGTAAAAATATGTGTCTGTTGGATCTTTCAGAAGAAAGAGTGAGCTGGATGAAAGTTCCAGTTGTTCAAAGGGTAGAACAAAGCCTACTTTCCTATTACAAATCTGAGTTACACATAGGCCCCCTACCAATCATAGGCCTTAGTTTTGGAATTCTGGAACATGTAGTCCCTGATGTGACTTCCTTGTATATCTTAATGTTCTCCAGGTGTGTACTTGATCCATTCACTAATCACTGCAGGGAGCACATAGGGTGGGAGGTAACTGTGAACTGGTAGAGTGCAAGCCAGAGAAGCAGATTAATTGATGAAGATTGTTCATCTTCAGAAGGAGGCTCCCATCGTGGGAGGAATTATCTGGCACAAGTTGTGGACACCTGTTGAGCCCAGCAAATTGATTTTGAGAAACTACCCAAGGTCTCATATCATCCATTACTAGGAAGATAGATTATCTAAGTTACATTCAATAGGTCCTCGCTTTGTCTGTTGACATACTTTATTTATTATTAATTTTTCAACCTACTTGTGACAGTTCCAGGTCAAGGCAGAAAAAAAGTGATTACACATCTGTGCTGTGTTGAAAAATTGCAAAGTAATTTGCAATTACTTGGAAGTAATGAGTGAACAACATGTCTTTTTTAAAAAACAACAACATTTGACTCACTGCCAGTCTGCAATTTGCTGGTTTCCGACTTGAACTAAACCTTAAAATAAAATACTGTGATAGAATGCCTTTCGTGGGATTTTTCCAGACAGAAAAATGGCCAGCACAGGAACTTACAAAGAGATGGTTAGCACTAACCTATATGTTAAAAAAATTCCCTTCTCAGCCTTATGGTAGTATGTTCCTTTCTCAATCTCAGATCCTTGATCAGATGATTGGGAGTTCGAGGGTTTGGTGCAGGATCTTAGCTGCTCCTAGCACTTTGCTCTTCTGGACAAGGAGCTCTGATATTGTTCCTGGGATCTGTTGAAGCTACTAATCTCCCATCTAAGGGGTCACAGCCCTTGATACACCCACTACTACTTAAGACCACTTTACTTTCCACATCCTCTCCAAATCTTCCTTCAGGACCTAAGATCTTCTCCAGCTTCTCATAACCTCTTCCAGATGTTGCTATCACTTGGCATCGCTACATCTATCACTACCAACTGTGTTCTGGTTCTGTCTACTACTACAACATCTGGTTGAATGGCTTTGGATCTGGATTTGGAAATCCTACAGGATCTTTGTCTTCTTAAGTGGGCTACTGGAACAAATATACATGGATGAGACAAGTTACACACACATATATACACATATATAACTTATGATATGTCTATGGAGATTCTCAGTCATCCAGGTCATGGTTGTCCCAAAGGTACTTGCTCAAGAGACAACTGGACTTTCTGGGTTTTTTAAAAGACATTTTGCTTCTCATCCAAGAAGCTTATTTAGCTCTGATGTCTATGGAGATTCTCAGTCATCCAGGTCATGGTTGTCCCAAAGGTGCTTGCTCAAGAGGCAACTGGATTTTCTGGTTTTTCTTTGAAGACATTTCATTTATCATCCAAGAAACTTCTTCAACTCATTCAGCTTCATCCAAGAAGCTCATTCAGCTCTGACTGGATGGTCAGGAATGGAAGGAATCCAGTCTGAGCTGAAGAAGCTTCTTGGATGAAACTGAATGAGCTGAAGAAGCTTTTTGGATGAGAAGCAAAATGTCTTCAAAGAAAAACCAGAAAGTCCAGTTGCTTCTTAAAAAAAGCACCTTTGGGATAACATATAATATGTTTTCCTTAACATGGGCATGCCAGTCTCTTTTGTTTCAACAAAGACATTACTTGATTTAAACTTACTGTAAGCATCTAAGAAGACAATTCCAACAGATTGATGCAGTCAATAATAAGCAACAGCACTTGCTCCAGAATGAAAACAAAGCTGACTTGTTCTATTTCCTGATTTCTCATTTTGTGAAAAATTGCCTTCTCTGCATGAACAAATTACTTCAGTGTTTAAATGAAACTGTCTGATTTTTGCTCTAAACTTTTCCAGTTCTTGATATTGTTAGTCAGAATAAAGGCAAGGTTCTTGTGCAATAGAGCGTGCATACTTTCAACAAGAAAAATAAAATAAAAATCCTTGATTTTTTTTCATGTTCTGGTATCTGTAAAGAAAATTCCTCCCTTTGAAGGCTCTGTAGGATTTGAACTCTATAAAATTTTTATAAATATCTCGCATAGGTATTTCATTCTATAGAATCAAATAAAGAGAAGAAATAGAAAACAATAGATCATGCTACCACATCCTGACTTGCCCTGCCTTGGGTAATATGTTGAAAGGATTGTTCTTGAAAGCAGTTGCAAAAACTATGGAAATAAAGCCAAAAATGAACACCAAATTATTTTTCCCCCTATTCTTTTACAGCTCATTGGGTACCCCACTGAGTTTTCAGTGCTTTTTTAGTATTGTATTAGTTTGTATTTAGTTTTTAGTATTGTATTTTTTGCCAATGTGTCAACTTGAACAAAACGGGTCAGCAGTTAAAAAAAGTCATAATAAAGAGATCCATATGTTACATTAAAGCTGAGACATTGTCAAACAGAAAGAACATCAAGAAGAAGATGCAGAGATACCTAGAGAACAATTCTAATTCTAATTTAGGTTACTTTTAAACCTCTGCCTTAGCCAAGTTGAGAAGAAGATAGAGAAAACAAAAGATTTTGCTTCCTCTTTCCTTTCCTTTGCATACAATTTAAACCCTTTAAATATTAAACATATGCTTGAGAGCTGGGACAACCGTTTAAACAAACACCACAGATATGTTATTTTAATGGGAAATTCAGTTACATAAAAGGCACCGGGGACACCACAATCGTGGCTTAATGTTCTCACCATGAATGAGATGCTATAAAGTGTTGTATTTTAAGAAGAATTGAGAGAAATAACCACTTTGTATGTGCTTTAGCCACATTTGGAGGGGACTTTTGCTGGCTTCTAATCTGCAGCATGTTTCAACATTGCAGTTCTTTGTGATGTACATTTTTATTTTATACACTCTAGAAAGAGTGCAAAGAAGAGCAACCAGGATATTTAGGGGACTGGAGACTAAAACATATGAAGAATGGTTGCAGGAACCAGGCATGGCTAGTCTAGTGAAGAGAAGGACCAGGGGAGACAGGATAGCATCTTCCAATATTTGAGGGGCTGCCACAGAGAGGAAGAGGTCAAGCTCCATTACAATGATATGTCCACCAATAGTACTTTTTGTTAATGATGATGGATAACCACAATACCTACCAGGTCATACATTCAGCCTAAATCTCGAGATAATTCTAATGGGCAGACTTCCTTAGCATACTATCCCAAAGGTGCTGGTTTTTTTTCTTTTTTTTCAGGAGGCAACTGGACTTTCTGTTTTTTTTTCTTTGAAGATGTTTTACTTCTTGTCTAAGAAGCTTCTTCAACTCTGAAGAATAGTGGGGAATGGAAGGGTTTATATTTCTTGCAGATAGCTGGTCGTTTGCATCCTTTTAGAGGGTCCTTGAGGCCACTTGGAATTTTATCTGTGTCCTCAGGATCACAGGTGCTGAGCGGTGCTCCTGGTTCCTGCAGCATGCATTTTTTTCCCTCTGGAAATCCATTCCTACTCCCACACCATTCCAAGGGTGTTCATCCCAAATTTTATAGCTAAAAGTCTGTAGAGATTCTCAGCCATAGTTGGTCATAGTTGTCCCAAAGATGCTTTTTTTTCCAGGAGGCAACTGGACTTTCTTGTTTTTTCTTTGGAGAAAAGGAAGGAAGGAAGGAAGGAAGGAAGGAAGGAAGGAAGGAAGGAAGGAAGGAAGGAAGGAAGGAAGGAAGGAAGGCTTTGAAAAACTAGAAGACACATTGCTTCTCATCCAAGAAGCTTCTCATTCCTTAGCATAATATTTCAACTTTTCAAAATTCTGCTGCATTTCGGTATGCTCCCTTTTTTTCTCCCTCCCTTCCTAGTCCAACAATGTCCCATCTTGACCTCTTCTTGTGCCTTGCTGGCTAATTCACTCAAAAGCTCAATTTGTGGGGATTCTTGCAGGGAATTGTATTTGCTTTGTTTCTTTTCACTTTTCGTTTGTCGGCTTGACTTTCAAAAGGCTCGTTTCTTTTGTTATTTATTACATGAAATCCCATTTGTTATTTGGTCACTACAAACGCATTCTATTCATTTATTTATTATAAACATATGCCTGGCATGTTCTTGTGGTCTATTCTTGCTTTCTTTGCTGATTTCCCCCCACTGTTTGCAGGATTAAGCCCTCCTGATGACTGATGTATTATGTACCCCAAAGATGATTATTAGTCACCCGTGGTCCTAGGCCAACTTCTTCCCCAGATAGCAAATAGCAATGGGAACAAAATAGCAGAAATAATGAAGGCCACTCATAAATACTACCAGCAGCAGCAGTAGATCCTTCTCTTCCTTCTTTTATATTCATACTCAGAAGATTATACTCTTGGATATTTTATTCCTTGACTTTCCTTTTAGAGGCTAAAGTCTTTCATTTTCAGCAAAAGACTTTTTCCCCTCACATGTATCCTTGACAAACATTTTCAGTGGGGACAACAACTCTTCATTTGTGGGTAGTTCATTTTGGTGGATCTTGCAAAAAGTCCACAAGGTTTCTATTTTTTGTTTAAATCTTAAGTTGGGCAAGAATGTATGGATAAAATGGCTGAGCTTAAAGTCCACACAATCCCTGGATTCGAGTTTTAGAACATCGAAAGTCAGTAACAATTAACCATTCAGAAATATAATTTTGCTTTAGAGACTGTTAAATGCTTAGAATGGTTTACTGCAGAAAGAAAGAAAGAAAGAAAGAAAGAAAGAAAGAAAGAAAGAAAGAAAGAAAGAAAGAAAGAAAGAAAGAAAGAAAGAAAGAAAGAAAGAAAGAGGAAGGAAGGAAGAAAGGAAAGGAAAGGTAAGGTAAGGTAAGGAAAGGAAAGGTAAGGAAAGGAAAGGAAAAGAAAGGAAAGGAAAGGAAAGGAAAGGAAAGGAAAGGAAAGGAAAGGAAAGGAAAGGAAAGGAAAGGAAAAACAGATGGGTGGGAGATAGGAAGGAAGGCAGGTATGGAAGGAAGGGAGAGAGGGAGGGAGGGAGGGAGGGACTGACTCAGAACAGTTCTCAGAAATTAAGGATAAATCCTATTAGTTAGAGAATTTAGGACAAGTTTAGGAATATGATATTATGCATCACAAAATCAGGGGTGGGATTCTACAGGTTCGCACCTATTCACAAGAACCAGTTGTTAACATTCTAAGCTGTTTGGAGAAGTGGTTGTTAGAAGAAATTACAGGGCTAATCCTGTAAGGAAGGTAGGAAGGAAACATTCTGGTGTTGCTTACAGAAACTGCCTCTCTGTTAACCCTTACTACATTCTCGGCAGGACTAGACTTCCTGTTTCTGGAACTTCTCTGGAGGTTTTTTTTCCCTCCTTAGCTGGTACTTTGCTTGTGTGGAGTGACCATTCAAAGTTACAGCGGCACTGAAAAAAGTGACTTATGACCATTTTTCACACTTACGACCCACAGTCATGAGAGGCCAGGTGAGGAGATGCGTGCCTCAATGTGAGTGATATTGAGTTGGGCACAATATCATATTCAGCAACTTCTTCATAGAATGAAACATTTATAGACTATTCAGAGGATAATTAGCAGCTCAGCAACTATGATTTTTTTTTACCACACCAAAGCATGTGTCCTGAAGCCTAAGTATGTAATATTCCAATGTTGCATGTGAATCTGTGATACTGCCTTGAAGCTTCTGTTTATGCTGTTGAGTCAGATTTAAAAAAAAGCACCCAACTTTCCTGCATGAGAACAAACCTTCCAATTTTCACTCCTGTTTTCTCTATCTCCATTTCCATGTATGCTTGCTATCTCCCAAATTCATTAGAAACCAATTTTATCTTTGCTATTGTTGATTATTTCATCCCATTGCCGATTATATCCCACCACAAGGGAAGAAAGAGAGTTATTTACTCTGGAAAAAGTGTGTCTAATATAAGCCCTATCAGCAGATATTTCTGTATAAAACAATGGCAGAAAAAAAAGAATTTTCTAAAGACCTCCAACAAAATTAATTGGTGATTCCTAATGTACTTATAGTAGTATTATGAGCTTTTTTGAGCACTTCTAGTAATAATTGGAAAGATGTTGCGCATAAAGTAATTTTATCTAAGGAAAATGCTGACAGTTTTTAATTTGTTGCTAATTTAATTATTTGATCTTCGTGCAGATTGCAGGAGGGTCTGTTCCTCCCATCAATTCATTTGTTTCTCCAATTTTTGTGCAATCTGGCCTGTCAGGATGAATCACAGTTTGTTGTGTTGTTTTGATTTAAAGAAGCAGCAACTATGATTTGTTCTGACTACCAGGCACCGAAGCTTTTATTCCTTTTATATCTTTTTAGTTATTTAGTTGAACTGACCTTTATTTCTGCAGTGCTTTTAGAAATCTCCTCGGGGATAGAATTTTATTTATTATTGAGGTGAGATGAGGTGAGGTGAGGTGAAGAAACAAAATAGATAAAAAATAATAATACTTAAATGGCAGAAATATCTATAATCCCTTTGCTTCTTGCTTTGTCAGAATTCATCCTGGCTTATAGGTTGCATAACTTTCCTGACCCAAAGTGTTATAGATTAAATTGGCAACAAGCCTGCGAGAACTATGGGTTCTAAGCTGTATTTTTTTAATACTTCCAAACCATCCATTGTTGTAGGTTTTTAATAACTTTAAAGGGGTTTAGACAAGTTTTGAATGGCCAAGCATCATAATCAGCACTGCAGCAGGAAGATCAAAGTTCGACAACAGTGGGGTGACAATATTTCACTAAGAGTTGAGTTCAAGATTCTGTATTTCTTAGTCTCTCTCCAGGGGTGGGATTCAAATTTTTAACAACTGGTTCTGTGGGTGTGGCTTAGGTGGTGGGTGTGGCTTGGTGGTCATGTTATTGGCTGGGCGTGGCCAACTCAATATCACTCACATTGAGGCATGCATCTCCTCGCCTGGCCTCTCATGACTGTGGGGATGCGGCAACAGTCAGAAGTGTGAAAAACGGTCATAAGTCACTTTTTCCAGTGCCATTGTAACTTTGAATGCTCACTCCACACAAGCAAAGTACCAGCAAAGGAGGGGAAAAAAACTCCAGAGATGTTCCAGAGACAGGAAGTCTAGTCCTGCCAAGAATGTAATAAGGATTAACAGAGAGGCAGTTTCCGTAAGCAACACCAGAATGTTTCCTTCCTGCCTTCCTTACAGGATTAGGCCAGTAATTTCTTCTAATAACCGGTTCTCCGAACTGCTTAGAATATTAGCAACCGGTTCTAGCGAATAGGTGCGAACTGGTAGAATCCCACCCCTGTGTGTGTGTGTGTGTGTGTGTGTCATCTGTTTCTTGCTTTGTTGCAGTCTGTCACACAGTCAGACAGTTGTTCAGACTGGACCTGGCATTTTTATCCACCTACTGAGTCCTTCTCAAGGGCCTGAGATAGACAGGTGTTGATGCTGTACGGTGTTAGAGGTATCATCACAGGAAGGCCCTGTATATTTGTGATGGCTAAACACCCTCTTGCAGGGGTGGGCTTCAGAAATTTTAGCAAAGGGTTCTCTGCCCGGTTGCTGGGTAGGCGTGGCCTAGTTGGCCTCCTGCACCATGGCGGAGGGGCGTTTTTGCCCTCCCAGGATTCCAGAGACTTTCCTCGAGTCTCCGGGAGGGCAAAAACAAACTTCCTGGGCTCTGGGCCCATTTCCAGCCTTCCTGAACTTCCAGAAGGCCCATTTTTCGCCCTCCCTGAGTCTTTGCACATGCCCTGCACTTACCTGCATCCAAAACGGGCTGCGTGGGGGCCCCTGGGAGGGGAAGGGTGGAGTGGGGTGGGTGGGGCCATCCAGGAGTGGGATTTGGGGGTTCTCCAAACTGCACAGAATCTTAGCTAGGGGGCTCTCTCGAACTCCTGCAAATCCCCAGCAGCCCACCTCTGCCCTTCTGTAGTTCTAAAGCTGCTGACCCTGGTTGCTCAGCCAACAGTCCTGAATCCTATGGAGAATCTCAGTCATCCAAGCTCAGGGTTGTCCCAAAGGTGCTTTTTCAAGAGGCAACTGGACTTCCCATGTTTCATTCAAGAACCTTCTTCAACTCATTCAGCTTTATCCAAGAAACTCTGACTGGATGGTGGGGAATAGAAGGAGTTTGTCATGTCTCTACTCTTGAGATGGTTAATAACACAATCAATGGCATAAAAAGTCCCCAAGTAGGAATATCAACCCCAGTCCTGCTAAAAGTCACCCACAAATGCAATAAACTAACCACTATTGACCTCACCCCATTCCTAAGAGGTATGTAAGGGGTGTGCATAAGTGCACAATCGTGCCTACCGTCCTTGTCTTATTGTCCCCAATTATTTGTACCTATTTCCTGTATTTATACTTATGTTTTCTCTTATCTCTATTATCTTGTAAGCGATTGACAAATCAAATAAATAAAGGCCATCTAAGTGCTGTACCCAGCTCTGAATTCTGATTAGAGACCATTATTCTATTTAACCTAGATAGAATAATGGTCTCTAATCAATTCCATTTTTTCCCTTCCTTGATATTTCTCTCTCCGTTGATTTATAGTGACAATAGTCTTGTCCTTCAAGAACACCTGGGGCTCTTGATCTGTGAATCTGTCCAGCCCCATGTTTCACACATGCTTTTTCATTGTTCTAATTAGCTTGAGTTATAAGGCAGTACGGCATTGTACCACTTTTGTTTTCGGTTTAGGAATCTGACAAAATAGCTTTCCTGAATCAAACTGCAGGGAAAGCCAATACATTGTGAGCCGTTCCTGTAGGATGAACAATTGTAAATCAGAAATCAATGGAAATCTCACACAAGGAAGGAATGTTGGACGCAGCTGTCGACCTTCATTTATTTCCAGCAGTTAAACTGAACAGATATGTGAAGGCATTTTCTACTGAACCAAGTCATTGTTTGTGGAGGTTTTCTCCAGTCTGATTGGCAATAGGTCTCAGTAGGTTTCTTAGCTTCTTTCTAGCTGGATGGGAGTTACTGCTACCAAAACTGAGGTGCAAAATATATATTTTCTTGAAGAAGCAGCAGGGATTTTGATGCTTAGTAGTTATCTGAATATTGATAGCTTATAGGGATACAATTGAAATCAAGCGAGGTAGTAATACCACTCTATAAAGCCTTATTTATTTATTTATTTATTTATTTATTTATTTATTTATTTATTTATTTGTCAAGAGATTATAAGATAACAGGTATAAGTAAGTATAAACATAGTTATGAATACATGAAATAGATACATATAAGAGAAAAAAACCAGTAGGACAGGGACGGTAGGCATGTTGGTCCGCTTATGCACGCCCCTACAGACCTCTTAGGAAAGGGGTAAGGTCAATAGTAGACAGTCTAAGGTTAAAGTTTTTGGGGTTTGGGGAAGTAAGACCTTAGTAAGACCACACCTAGAGTACTGCATCCAGATTTGCTCACTACATTATAAAAAAGATGTTGAGATTCTAGAAAAAGTGCAGAGAAGAGCAACCAGGATGATTAGGGGACTGGAGACTAAAACATATGAAGAACGGTTACAGAAACTGAGTTGGCTAGTCTAGTAAAGAGAAGGACCAGGGGAGACATGATAGCAGTGTTGCAATATTTGAGGGGCTGCCACAGAGAGGAGGAAGGGGTCAAGCTATTTTCTGAAACACCTATAGGCCAGACAAGGAATAATGGATGGAAACTGAACAAGGAGAGATTCAACCTGGAAATAAGGAGAAACTTTCGGACAGTGAGAACAATCAACCCATGGAACAGCTTTTACCCTCAGAAGTTGTGGGAGTGCCATCACTTGATACTTTCAAGAAGATATGCTGATTCCAATTATTTATGACGTGAAGGACATCACTTTCCCAGGATTGTTTTACCAGGAATGGCTTCTTTAGAAGAGAATATTTGTAACTCAGGCGTGAATTGTGGGTCCTTTGTGCTCTCTGAGCTTGGTGTTTTCTTGCAGTCATTTCCTTATCCAAACTAGGTAACAGATTAGGGACTAGTGCAGATGATATTACTTAGTTTGGGTAATGAAACATCTGCAAGGAAACAACCAAGCACCAATATTCAATGATGACGTTCTTCTTCTGGTCAGCATGATCTCTCTGCCCTTTAAAATTTTGTCCAGATTCGTCATCCTATTTTTTTCCATAAATAACAAACATTTGTTTCAAAGCCACTATCAGCATCTTAACAGATTTTTTGAGCCTGTGGAAGATTAAAGCCGGTTACCATTTCAATTTCTTCTTTTCTTCTTTCTTTATTTTTTTATTCCTTTAAAAGATAATTTTGTTCTCTGCTTATTTGCTTTGGATCAGCTTTAAAAAAAATACTGAGCAGCAGACTGATAGCCCTTCTATTAATAGAGATTTCTAATGCACTGAGACTACTTCTGCTTAGATTCAAATAGCTTGAGAATAGAGGTGATAAATATCTTCTAAAGTTAGACACCAGCTTGAGACCAACAGGCAAAAAAAAAAAAAAAAGCCCACGATAAAGAAAGTTGCAAAGTACGTTGACTATTAGGGTGGAAAATCAAATTATACCTTTGTCTGAATTCAGTACGATCAAGTACAAGTTTTGCTTGGTTTTCTTTTAAACATTAACTAAAACAAAAATAGCCCTATCTCAACAATAAGGAACCTATAATTTAAAAATCATATCTCAACTATGGCTAACAGAACTGTGCTTCAATTATCCAAACTATTGGTAAACAGAAGCAAAGAGTTGCAGTTGGAATGAAATGAAATTATAAAATTATAAAAAAAAAATGTGGCATTTTCTTTTGAAATAGCAGCAAAATCTTTGCTTTGGAATGCATGGCGTTTCTTCAAATCAGGAAGAATCTCATGGCTTGCAAGCTGTCGGTTACTTTTTTTTTTTTTTTTTGCAACTTTACATTTAATGCATATTAAATGAAGAGAGTCTTTTATGTCTTCAATGCCTTGACCTACAGCTTTGTCACGACGTTCCGGGAAATCAGGTATACGGGTTAGTTGAGTTCAAAGTAGAGAAAGCAAAGTTAGAATTAAAAGTAGGACAGTCTTGGATACAAACACATCCCAGTAAGATGATTGAAGTTCCTGCTGATCTACAGCAAAGATGTAGCACGACGAAAAGATAGCTATGCAAGCAGAATTGGGAACGCCTTCAGAAAACTTACAGAAACAATAATGGAGGTAAAATTTAATTCCAGGTTTGAATTGCTATATTCCCCTATTCTTTGAACTATTCTCCAACCATCCTCTGGTTTCTGAATTGTTAATTGAGTTGTGGGAGAGGTAGGATATTTGTCACAAAATAAGCAAGTGGTTTTTTTTGGCTTTAGTATAACTATCGTCTCAGTTGGACGCCTCTGTAAATCAGAATACATCAATTTAAATTATGCTAAAGGCTAGGTGGATTTTGTGATGCGATAGTAAGCAGAATTCTGTAAAAGAAAAAAAAAACTAGAATTTTTCATCCTCAGAACTCTGGGATTTGCTGTGCTTTGTTTAATTTATCCATGCATTATTATGTCAAGGGGGAAAAAAGAAAGAAAGAAGAATAAAAGTGATAGAAATCCATATTTGAATGTTTGCAATAAACATTACTCAAACTAAGTGTAGATATTTACCAAGAGATGGAAAAAACAGACTCATCATCCTCTTTTAATGACCTCCATAATCCCTTGTGTGGCGGAGTCTGGCCAACTGAATGCAGCTGAGCATTTACTGGCCGGATGCCCTTCCTGTTGCCAGAGTGGAGTATTGTGGGGAGTGGAGAGAGAAATATCTGCCTTTACCTAGGATCAAACTCACAGCCTCCTGATTGTGAGGCGAGACCCTCTAAGGCCGCCTCACCACATGAAAAAAACAGACTGCCACCGACAAACTGAGAAAAACTTCTTGCATGGTCTGAATTATCCAGCTTCATGCAGCTTTTGTAGATATCTACTACTGCTAGACAATTTCATAAGTTGAGTTAGCTTTTGAAGAGTACAACTTCATATTAGCATGTGTAACTGTGGGTGCTAGGAGCATCACTTTGTAGAATTTCTTCATCATACTCACTGTGGTTGGTTGAAAAACAACTTTCAAAGTCACAGCCCTGAAAATAATTAAGCCACTGATCAATATGTAATTTTGCTGCATCCTTTTAGTGTTGAGGGATTAATTTAATGGTAGAGGTTAACAGAATGTCAATGGATTTCCTGGCGTGAATATCAGAAATAAATCTGCTAAATTTAATTGTTTGAAGATCATTAAAGGCCAACTCTGGCAATAATCATACCTTTTAATGTTTTAAATAATGTCCCTATTGGAGAGAAAATAGCGGACAAGGGGTGAAAATATCAGCCATTATTGATATCAGGTGGCATTGATTACCAATTAATGTTCCTGATTTTTGTATCTCAGCTATCATTAAACAAACATCATTTAGAAGATCACACTTGTGTTCCATTATGAAAAAGGAACAAGTACTAGGGCTAAATTACCCATTGTAATATTATATAATAGCTCAGAATCACTTTATCTTTTTGCAATCTCTCAAATGCATGCCTCTCTTCCCAACAACAAAGGAAAGTAGAAAAATAATCTCAGACATTGTTCAGGGGTTGATTCATCATCAGGTCAAATTAATGTATCAATTGCACACCACCAAAATCAATTAATAAACTAGAGACTGTTGGTGTAGCATTCCCCAATATTTATGGGATGGGATGTCTCTCTTTTGATCCTTTGTATTGGAGAAAAAGTACATGAAAGGGAACATACAGCCATCCTAGCATGGTCATTCATCCAACATGAAGTCAGGACTTATGCCTTGATATGTGAGAAAATTCAAATTTCTAATGTTTGGGAAGTCTATGCCTGTTCTTGTCTTAATACCTCTGTTACCTTCATTGCGTGTTTACTTTGAAAAATTGACTACAGAAACTCCTCAACTCACAGTTGAGCCCAAATATTCTGTTGTTTGGTGAGACAGTGAATTTTAAGTGAATTTTGCCCCGTTTTATAACCTTTCTTGCCACAGTTGTTAAGTGAATCCCTGCAGTTGTTAAGTTAGTAACATGGTTCTTAAATGAATTGGGTTTCCCCATTGAAAAGGGGATCATATGAACCCTGGCATGCTTCAACCGCAGAGGTGGTATTCAGCAGGTTCTGACCAGTTCTGGAGAACCGGTAGCGGAAATTTTGAGTAGTTCGGAGAACCAGCAAATACCACCTCTGACTGAAGATTTTACAGTATCCTTCCCCAGCCACGCCCACCAAGCCACGTCCACAGAACCGGGAGTAAAAAAAATTGAATCCCACCACTGTTCAACCGTCATAAACATGAGTCAATTGCCAAGCGTCTGAATGTTGATTGTGTAACCATGGAGATGCTGCAAGTGTGAAAAACGGTCATAAATCACTTTTTTCAGTGCCGTTGTAACTTCAAATGGTCACTAAATAAATTGTTATAAGTCGAGGACTACCTATATTCCCCCGATGATCACATAGCATCTCTTGAAAATTAAATATTTAAACAAAATGATTAATGCAATCGATCATTCCTCTATCAGTGCTGCAGTTTGTCTTGAACTTCCTGCTTAAATCTTTAAAATTATTTCATTTAAAATTAAAAATTAAAAAATTAAGATCTGCTTAAATCCATCTTTTAAAATATACAATTCATACCACACCCCTTTGTCTATCATGTTCTTGTTGAAGTACCCAAAATGAAATTTGCTCTTAAAAATAAGGCAAACATTGACTTTGTATTTGTTTTACTTAAATGTTGTATTAGGGAGCAATTACGTCCCAAATGTTCACAAGTGAAATTGATTTGTTTTATATCACAGTAATGTATAACTTGGTTCCTTCTTATTTCACGTTGACATGGGAAAGGGAACTTGTGATATATGAAGTCAATAATCTGGGCCTAGTTGTCGGCTTATATAACAAACTATTCAGTGGGACATTGTTCCAGATATGGTGTCAGTGAAGGGTTTTTCTCGTTTTACATTCTTTTTTTCTCCCCTAATTTATTTTCACCTCAGTTTCCATTAAGGCTGTACTGTGCTGCAACAATGGAACTGAGGTAATATGAGAACGAATGGCTTGGTCCTATGAGCCAACACATCTGCAAATAGACAGGTTGGTCATAACATTTGGAAATTCAGTGCATCACTTTGGTTTTTTTTCCAAAACTGGTTTTTCATTAACTGATTGCTTCTTAGCTGTGCTGAGCTATCAGCGACCCTCAAAGCACATTCTAACCATGGTGACCAAAATTAGCTGTGGGAATAGGGTTTGGGTTTGAGTTGGGGTGGAGGAAAATATCCGTTCAATGTGAACAAAAAGATTCTGTTTTCCTGAACATAGATGGATCCCTCATCAGAAATTTCTGTCCTTACATCGGGTCTCTAAGAACTGATTCACATCTTTTGCTATGCTTCTAATACTAATGTTCTGAAACATTACTTTCACATTATCCAGTTTAATAGCAATAGCACTTAGATTTACATACCGCTTCACACTGCTGTAGAGCCCTCTCTAAGTGGATTACAGAGTCATCCTATTGTCCCCCAACAATCTGGGTCCTCATTTTACCCACTTCGGAAGGATGGAAGGCTGAGTCAACCTTGAGCCTGGTGAGATTCGAACTGCCAAACTGCAGGCAGCTGGCGGTCAGCAGAACTAGTTGTAATCTACTACTACACTCTAACCACTGTGCCACCATGGCTGCAATCCTATTCTGAAACACAACTAATAATTACATATCATAATATGATTTATGCAGCATCTGTAGGAAGAGAGCGGGCCAAAATGGAAGGTGAGATTAGACATGTCATCAGTTTGGAGTCGTTGCATTGTCACAAGAGACCCAAATTCATCCCCACATAAATTCCATTGACCCTTATCTAGAACTAATTTAGCTATGACCTTTAGTCAACTAGATTCTTGTGTATGGGTAGCAATAATAAACTATACTGTGCTTTGATCTCAACAAATGCTCCCCTGGTTTTGTTTTGTTTTGTTCCTGGCAGTATCTTTTTCTTTACGAACAATGAAAAATGGAATTGGCTGGCCTTGTCCTTTTCTATAGTCTTTGATTGTTCCATTGGTATGATTTGTATTTATTTAGGTATTTAAATGACTTATATTGCCATCTATTTCGCATAATGATCCTAGGTTGCTCACAATGAACAACGAAAACAGTAGAAGAAAAACAGAACAATTCTTCCCACCAGGTGCCCCACCAGCCAAATTTTAAGACTTAACCCCAGAGGTTTCCAAACTTGGCAACTTTAAGATTTGTGGACTTCAACTCCCAGAATTTTCCAGCCGTCTGGAGAATTCTGGGAGTTGAAGTCCACAAGTCTTAAAGTTGCCAAGTTTGAGGACACCTGCTTAACCCCTTCCTAACCCAATGCTTTGGAGAAGAACCAGTTCTTTGTGGCCTTCCAGAATACAGGTAGGATTCTGAATATCAGATGGGGGATCTTCCAAAAGGAAGTGACAACTTACAGAGAAGGTGTGCCTCCATGATCCCATTGGCAATAATATTTAAAGGAAGGGATCTGGAACCTACTCATCCTATTTCAAGTAGTGACTTGTGCAGATACTGTCAAGGAAAAGCAATCCTGCAAATAACCTGTATCGAAATTTTGAATTTTGCTTTGTTTGTATCCCTTTCTGACAGTTTAACAAAATATTATGCTATTGTTTGTTTTGCACACTGGGTGCTGGACAATCTAGGTTAATATATTCAGGATTGACAAGAATGTTATAAATTTTAAGATAAATATATTTTGGTTTTGTAATGAGAAAACCTCCTTGTGTTTTTTATAAGTAATTTTTGTATGCTGGTCTTTTCTTAATATAACAAATTGAATTTCTCAGCCATCCCAAAAGTTATTCTTCCCATGTGCCATAAAATGACTTCTATGATAAATTTATTGTGCTTGTAGCTCTTTTAAGTTATGTATTTTGTTCCTCTTTTTTTTTTTTTTTTTTTTGGTCACTTTAATTCCCATCCATAAAGGCTGTGTGGTGGAAAAAAAAATCTTCCATTCTTTTCATCCTTTAAGCTGAACTTTCCCCCTCCTTATATTATCTTGCATCACGACTTTCCTTTATTTTAGAGACTTTTTAAATGTGACTGAACTGGATCTCTTTGATTAAAATTCTTCTGAAATAATTGACATGTTATTTTGCTAGTTGTTCGATCTTTTGCTTCATGTATTGAATTTCTTGGAGCCATTGTTCCGAGTAGGTGCTTTTTTTTGGTATTTTTCTTTTTTTCTGTCCTTGCCTTTGATACACTTGACATGGCCTGAGGTTTAAGTTTAAAATGAACCAAACATGACATTAAGAACTTATTTTTCTGGTTGAGTTCTTCCTCGAAAACCCTTCTGTTATGAGTAAAACAATCAAATCCAAGTAGTCCTCATTTAGTGACTACAACAGAGACTGGCAACTCAGTCATTAACCGAAGCTGTCACTATGTGAAACTACGACTGTGATTTTAGTTCAGTTTTCCGTTGCTTTCCAGACCTGCAAAAGGTGCAAGGACTGTTTGCACAATTACTTTTTCATCCCCTTCCTGAGAACAGTTGCTAAATGAGCTTTACCTGTCCAAAGAAATTACAGATCTTTCTTTGACAAACTATTTGCCATGTTAGGAGTTGTAGGCATCATTTTTGAGTATCATTTTTTTTTTGCCTATTCTGTCACTCAAGAGAGTTGCACAACAGTTTAAGTAAGCTCGGTGAGCATCCAATACATGTAAAAAATAAAAGATTGCCAATGTAACTTTGATCTTACTTCCAACCAGCTTGCTGGTGTATAAGATGTTGGAAGTCCATGCTCAAATACTAATAGGAATAAGCTAAAAGCAGTCTTATGCAATTTAACAGATGAACAGAGTTGGAAGGGATCTTGTAGGTCATCTAGTCCAACCCCCTGCCCAAGCAGAAGACCCTACACCATTTCTGACAGATGGCAATCCAGTCTCTTCTTGAAAGCTTCCAGTAATGAAGCTCCCACAACTTCTAAAGGCAACTTCTGTTCCATTGGTTGATTGTTCTCACTGTCAGAAAATTTCTTATTTCTGGGTTGAATCTCTCCTTGAGTTTGGACTATTTTTTTTAAAACATGGGCTGGCTTTGATACCAGATGGAGACAATTCTACTAGAAACTCCCTGAAGCCATATAATACTACAGATACCCAAAATAGGAATCGACCTTATCTTGAGTCTGGACATTTATCCATCAGCATCATTACTTTTGGGCTAAAAATTTCCAGGATTCAGACCGGAGTTACTTCAAGCCATATTTGAAATGGTTGATAATTGAATATGGGTGGCAAAGCAGATGCCATGCAACCAAATTATATGTCTTGCCCATTGGTTGCTTCATTGCAGGTCTTAGTTAAAAGGTGTTATGACTCTCCATCCAACTCTTGTGATCTCTTTCTGATGGTAGAGAAAGATTTGATGCGTGGTTTCAGCTTATCACTGGCCAGCCATGATAGCCAGAACGAGTTATAGAGTATTTTGAAACACAGTCATCTCAAGTATGATTGCCTAATGTGTTACTCTTAGTTCCTTCATCTTTTTCTTATCGCTTTCCTAGAAATTATAGCAACCTCTATTTGCCAACATGGATGAAGAAGCAGTTAATCTCAGGGATGATTTTATCATTTTAGAATTGTATCCCTTTGGTGGATTCCACCCCGCTCCATGGTACCAATATTGCCTTCATTTATTTCCCTTTCTTTTTCGAACAGTCTGATGACAAGAACATTATTTCCCATTTGTCCAATTCTGAAGTGAAGATAAATTTGAAAAATGGGTCGTATGCAGGTCAATCTGTCGCCCCCGCTCCCCCTTTTCCCCCCTTTCTACTCTCATAAGGTGAATGGCAGCCGTTACGGTTTCCGTTGGTTGTGCCAGGGCTCAGTATGAGCTGCCTATTGAATCTCTGCACCACTAAACCACGAAACCACTCGAGAGTTAAAGTGGTATGGCAAAAATAAAAATGGCAACAGTGCGGTTGGAGCTGCTGAGATATCTCCTTATGGAATATGGATTGTAATAAACTGTCTACACAAGTTCCTCTTAATCTTTTATTAAATGTGTCATGGTTATATATATATATATATATATAAAACCCTTCACATTTGAGCATTTCTTGGGAATTTAAATGTATAGCATTGTTCTCACAAGAATGCTTTGCTACAATTATTGACTCACGGAAGAAAGGAGGCATCATTTAGTCAGCAGAGGGACATTTTATTTATATCCTTTTCATACGAGGCTTTATTGAAGCTGCACTGATTCTTCTAAGCCTCGTTTTTGCAAACCATAGGTATTTTTATTATCCTCATTACAGCCGTGATTGCTCCAGGGCCAATGCAAACAACAGCAACAACAATGGCATCCATCGAGAACAGGGGTGAGCAACCTTAACTCAAAGAGCCTTTTGGACCTGTTTCCCACAAAAAAAAAATAAAACACCGGGAGCCACAAAACCTGGGTGGGCATGGCCAACTCAACACCACTCCCACCCAGTCACATGACACCCCCACCACCACACCTACCCAGGTTTTGTGGCTCCTGGTGTTTTCTGTGGGAAATGGGTCTCTTTTTCTGTCCCTCCCTCCCTCCCTCCCTCCCTCTCATTTCTGTTTTTTTGTGTTTTACCTTCTCAGGCTGGCGAGGAGTGACTGGGAGGAGAGGGCAAGGCCAGCCAGTGGTGGGATTACCCAACAGGGAGCCACAGCAGAGGGCCCAAAGAGCCACATGTGGCTCCAGAGCCACGGGTTGCTGACTCCCGATCTAGGATCACATTTGATCAATTGATTTGAAACTCCTGTCTCCCAACTTGTCCCAGATCACATTGTGTTAGGTACAAGGGCAGAATCTTAAAAGCTGTTAGGGTTTCACATTTCCCCATTTTATCAAAGCAAGGTTGTTTTGAGTTTCTCACGCTTTCCTCTTTCCCAGTGATGGCTTCTTGAGGAGGAAGTGAATCAAAGCCACTTTAACAGGTAAAGGACCAACCCCCTCCCCTCAAAGAAGTATTAATTGTTGCCGCTTACACAACACCTTTCTAGGCCATTGTAAAAAACCAGGAGGGACACTGATCAAAAGAGCAGATGCCTAAACTCACAATCCTGGGGACCTTGTCAATTTTCTCTCAAGGCCAAAAGGCTCAAATCATTCCCAGATAACCAGACTCCAGGACCTTCTTTGGATCTACAACAAGGCTGATGTCCAACTACAAGCAAATCCAAGTGCCTGAGATAGTCAATAAATTCTTCTGCAGGCCTCTGCAATAGGTAGTCCAAGTCCCCTTTATTCAAGAGCTATGGCAATCTTCCCGTAGCTTGACTTAATGATGAAAGCTGTTTCTCATATTTTAATTGCTACTGAAAACATCAGCTACCAAACTAATCTCTCAAATACATATAACCAGAGTATTTTAAGAGGCTATGTAACCACCATAAAAGAAAGGATACAAAAGCTCCCTCTCCCACCCCAGGGCTCCTAAACAATGTTCTTAGCTAAAGTTCAGGATTGAGATGAATGAATGAAAATTTATTACTACAGAAGTATAAAGAAAAAGGCATTTCCTTTAGAAATTCCTCAAAAGGTTGATATGGCCAAAAAAAGAGTCATTTGACAAAGACAGTAGGGCAAGGGTTTTCAAACTTGGCAAGCTTAAGACTTGTGGACTTCAACTCCCAGAATTCCTGAGCTAACATGACTGGAAGAAGAATTCTGGGAGTTCAAGTCCACAAGTCTTAAAGCTGTCAAGTTTGAAGACCCCTGCACCAGAGGTGGTATTAAGCAGGTTCTGACCAGTTCTGGAGAACCAGTAGCGGAAATTTGGAGTAGTTCAGAGAACCGGCAAAGACCACCTCTGACTGGAGATTTTACAGTATCCTTTCCCTGCCACGCCCACCAAGCCACGCCCAGAGAACCGGTAGTAAAAAAAATTGAATCCCACCACTGCCCTGCACGAGGGTGTCTCATGATGCTGATCTGCTTAACATGCTTGTAGGTAACATCTTCCTACAAGAGACTCCACACTGAATTTTAAATGATGAACCCCCTTTGGGGGATTTCTTCCTTTGACAGAAAAAAAAAATGTAATAGTTCTATCTTCTATCATTCAGCAGTAAGCCTGTGTCCTTTCCAAAATACAAAGCAGGGCACGTAGTTTGATAAAGGCATTATGAATTCTCTGTGAGTAGCATTTTTCTCTTTTATTTTAGACCAACATTAGACCGACAATCAAGAAGCAAACAATACCCCCATCATGGAGCTACCTGCTCAGACAAACAAGCTATTAATAAACAACAGCCCAATCAGGGAACCAAGACTACTCCTACCAACACCAACGCTGATAGTACATCAAATCAGAGCAATCCCCAGTCCCTATTAGCATGGATGATGTTACCTAGTTGGATAGTGAAATGTCTTCAAAATACCAACTAGAGACCCAACAGTTCAACCCTGAACTATAAATGGTCTCTTCCATCAGCCTCTCTTATTTATTGTTTATCTATTTATTAAGTTTATTCTGTCACTGATGATTGGGACCTTTGGTGGTTGAGAAGGAACACATGTTAAGACTGTGCTATATTGATGTCCTTAAGGTGCTGTTCTTTATTTATTTTACATGATTTCATTTTCCTCCTTGCAATCCGGATACTTCGGAGGCCCTAAAGAGACCCTTTGTTCCCCCTGTTATCTCTTTATGAGTTAATGACTGCTTGCAGCTTTCTGGTTTGCCCATGACAGTGAGGGAAGCTGATAACACCAGCCTTTTGTCATTTCAATTTTTCACACATTTTCCTCTTGCAACAGCCATCACTGTTTCAATTTTTCACACATTTGCAAGTGTGTGTATGCGCACGGATGCACTATAACTCAATAAAGGCACAACTTGGCAGCTGACTGCCAGAGGGCACTCATCTGAAAGTGTTGTGACTTTAAAAAAATGTAAAAAAATAAAATAAAAGAGAGATCTCACCCAGGACACAGCTGGACAGCAGTTTGTTCCACGGTCTCCGCTATTCATCATGGCCACATAACCATGCCTTTTTCACCCTGGCTTTTCCAGCCCAGCTGACCCACCATGGGTCTGAGCAAAAAGTGTGCATAGAAGCTATGATACAGCAAGCAACATCTGAGTGCATTTGATGGATTTATATGGTCAGAACTGGTGTATTGAACTCTTTTTGTTTTTCGTGGCTGAGAATAGTTGCCAAAAGATTTGCTGTATCACAGCCATTTATTTCCTAGAATACACTGAATAAAGATTGCTCAATATCATGTGTCCTATAAGCATGCAGGCTCAAACACTACTAGAGGTTTTTTAAAAATCATTTTAAATTTTCACATCAATCTCCTGTCACTTTCAGATTGTTTGGAAGTGGCTAGAAAAAAGGAAATTATTTGTTTGTGTATTTTTACTTCTCTTTTTAAAAAGTTGAACAAGAGCAAATGTGGTTCCCCTGGATAAGTAGCTTCCTTTGTGGTTCAGAGATGATCCAAGGGTATTACTATAACTTTTTTTTTTTTTTTTTTGGAATTTGGCTGGTAGCGAAGTAAACATAGCCTTGATTTGCTCAGGAATTAATCAATTAACCATAATTAATAAAAACACAGTACATAGGTGTTCCAAGTTATTTATTTGCAAGGTGTTCTATGTCTTCTGCAAAGATGAAAAAGCCAGAGCATGACATCCAAAGCCTGAAAGAAAGAAGATTTTACAGGTTGAAATCCTTTTTATGCAGCATCAGAAGAATTATGAAGTTAACAAGGAAAAAAAACTGCATACATATAACATTTCATCATGTACAGGAACATGCTGTGCTTCCAGAAGTTGCTGGATTACAACCCCTAGCAGACTCTGTGGGTATATCCATTGGCAGGGAGTTCTGAAGTCTAGAACAGGGGTGTCAAACTCGTGTCGTCACGTTATGTATTGGGACTTTTTTCCCCTTTGCTAAACTGGGTGGAGGCAGGGCAGGGGTGGGATGCTACCAGTTTGTACCTATTTGCTAGAACTGGTTGTTAACATTCTAAGCAGTTCGGAGAACCGATTGTTAGAAGAAATTACTGGCCTAATCCTGTAAGGAAGGCAGGAAGGAAACATTCTGGTGTTGCTTACAGAAACTGCCTCTCCGCTAACCCTTATTACATTCTTGGCAGGACTAGACTTCCTGTCTCTGAAACTTCTCTGGAGTTTTTTTTCCTCCTTTGCTGGTACTTTGCTTGTGTGGCGTGACCATTCAAAGTTACAATGGCATGGAAAAAAGTGACTTATGACCGTTTTTCACACTTCTGACTGTTGCAGCATCCCCACAGTCATGAGAGGCCAGGTGAGGAGATGCATGCCTCGATGTGAGTGATGTTGAGTTGACCACGCCCAGCCAGTCACATGACCACGAAGCCATGCCCACCAACTAAGTCATGCCCACAGAACTGGTTGTTTAAAAGATTGAATCCCACCCCTGTTGCTGTCATGTCGTTAGTCAGAGGCCCATCCCTCAGAGCGAAGATTGTCTGGTGTTTAGTTGTCTCACACTGCAAATCAGCCAGAAGTAAATCTTGCTGACCAATTCAGCATTGATCAAACAGTGGAGGTGGGTTTGCGGGGTACAAGGTCATGGAAGCAATGGCGGGGGTGGAGTGCTGGCAGGTAACCAATCTAGAATGAATGCCTGAGCTGAATCTACGGCAATGGGGGTGTGAGAAGTGGGCATGAAATGTCTCAATCAATTGTCTCATTCCGTTCCCACTGTAGTCCCTCATCGGAATGGAAATTGCAAGGGACAATATATCAAGACCCCAAGATTCTTCCATCTCATTCTTCAGGGAATGCATAACTCGTAGCATCTATCCCTTGTTATTGAAAACAAGATATTCTATTCAGCAAATTCTATTGCTGAACATTAAAAGGCAAAGTATCTTGACATGTGAGCACATAACATGGACCACTGATATATGAGGGATGACAACCCCCGGTATTAATTGGATAGTAGCAGACAAAAAATAAAAGACCAGACTGTCCTTTAAATTTTCTTCCCATCTCCCCTCCAAAATAATGCTTTCATTTTTTTTATAAGTATTCTTGTTTTTACTAGACGATTTACTTAAGATTTCTTTTTATTGCTTCTCCTAACTGGTTTTGCAAGAAGAGTGGTATAGACATGGGAGGGGGGGGGAATGAAACGGATAAATGAAAATCTTATTATAGGTGCCTAACAAGAACAAGCAACAGATGTTACAATCATCTGTGACAGCTCAAGAGCTGCCAAAGCTATTTCATAAATAACCATAGATGACAGAAAACTGAATAAAGTCATGTGGAGTCAAAGTGGAATCCATGGCTCTCATTTGCCAGATCTGCAAAAGAGGTCTTTGGTTAGGATGAATAACACCTAAGCTACAGTTACGTAGCACAGCATCCATGGCACATGATTTTAAACAGCTGTTTGTCTTTTGCAGAAATGTTAGCGTACTGTCAGATTCCATAGCAGCCTTGGATGTGGACACCATAACTTGTCAGAGCCGCCATCCTTCACTCACGTCTATGCTTCACTTAAATGCCAGTCTGCCATACGTTATGGGTTGAGGGGAACTAGAAAGGGAACTGCAAGCAAGACATGGGAACCAAAAGCAATAGTCATACCATCCAGAGACATCTCAAGGCCATGATCCTGGGAATGCACCACCTATCCATCTATCAGGGACTACTACCAAAACATCTTCTCTAAATATGACTGTGGAAATAACAAGGGTGATGGCTTGGGAAGGGGAATTTTAACGTAGGGATTTTCGCACTTCAACCTGAGTTGTGGCTTTGTGTTACTGTAATCACCTGGCTTTTAGTAAAAGTAACCTTTTCACTTTGAATGGCATTGAGCAGTCTTTTTAACATCCTTGGAGCATAGCCATTCTATAAACGGATGGATTTTATTTAAGGATTTTTCATTCTATAAACGGATGGATTTTATTTAAGGATTTTTCATTCTATAAACTGATGGATTTTATTTAAGGATTTTGCATCCCTAAAAGTAAGGAATAAATTCAGACAAGAGTCTTGAATAATTTCTGTTCTATGTTCATAGAATTATGGAGTTGGAAAAGGATTATTAATCTAGGAAGGCCGACCCCTTACATAACTTCAAAAATTCCCATTCAAGGATCTTGACCAGATAACTGTCCAGCTTCCTTTTGGCCTTTTGGGGAAGGGAAAGTTATAACCTTCCTTAATAATTGGCCTGAGTATTGAACTCTTTCCATTGTTTGTTTGTTTTCCCTTAACATTCATCCTTATTCTGCCTTCCTGAAACTTAAACTCATTATATTTATGTCCTATGTGGAAGATGGAAAGCATGTCTTAACCTTCTTTGTGATGCCCCTTTAGGTAATTGAAATATACTCTTTTTCTTCCTCATTCTCCTTTCTTCAAGGCCGAGTATCTCCATTTTTTTACCTTGTTAAGTCTTGATTTTACTGTCCTACTCTACATCTGTTGCACTTTCTCTGAATCTTAGAAAGTGATTCCCAGAACTCATTAGGGATAGACTGCGACTAAGGGCTGTTCCTCATGGCTTTGTTAATGTGAATTTCCTCCACATTAGAAATATGCCAGAATAATTTGTGCTGTACTCTAGTTAAATTCTAATCTATCTCATCATGGTGAGTGGTCTTGTCATTACCACTTTCCCATGGGGCAATTTAATGGCAGTAACTGGTATGCCCTCACCCCTCCTCATTTTTCTTCCAGCACAGCATAACCAAATAGTGGAGAGAAACACCTCCAATCAGTTTTTTTAACATGTGGCAGGGCAGAATCCACTAAATGTGAGCTGGTCCCTGGGGAGATGGGTTATTTTTTTTATTTTTTAATCACAGTCACTTTTAATAAGCAACCTTTATCATGCTAAACTCCTGTGTTCCTTTCAGCTATTTTGGCTTTGTAGGAAACGAGGACCATTTTGGAAAGCAAAACAGCTACCCTCGTTGTCTTTCCCAGACAGGAATGATATAATGAATAATAGATAGGTGAGTTTGCTACCTTGCCAAGATCATAAACAATGCACAAAAACAGCTGTTCCAATCGGTCTTGAGGGATTCAGGCATGTGTGAGAATGTTAAGTTTTGCTTACATGCAATTAAACATTATGAAGGACATCACCTAACATCTAATGGCTTTTTGCATGTAATAGCAATAGCATTTAGACTTATGTACCACTTTATGGCATTTTACAGCCCTCTCTAAGCGGTTTACATTGCCCTCAACAATCTGGGTCCTCATTTTACCTACCTTAGAAGGATGGAAGGCTGAGTCAGCCTTGAGTCGCTTAGAATTGAACTGGAATGAGCAATGAAAGCAATACTGCATTCTAACCACTGTGCCACCACGGCTCTATATAAACAATCGCTTAGAAATGCAAATGCCATTTTTGAGGCTCTTGATTGTCACTCTCCCTGTGTTGAACAATAGGTGATGGTTTTGAGACTTAGTTGTCAGGATTCCGCGATTGCCCTAATTAAATCATGAGCCTCAAGCCAAGCTTCAAAAGAAACCAAGAAACTAAGAAAATTTCTATTGGACCATTGTAATTGTCGCTGATTTGTTTCATTGGATTTTGGAGTTAAATTCTTTGTGTCACTTGGGCTGCTTCAGATATTTTGGAAGACGAGTAGACTGGCCTCTCCTTCTCAGAGGGAGACGGGCAGTTCAAAAATGTGAAAAATGAATTAATAGCAGACAGGTGTCCAAAAATAGTCCAGCTGGGAAGGCATCCAAAGCAGAAGGATCTTATGAAGGCATCCAGACAGCTTCTTCCCACTTCATCCTGGGCCTAACACCTGTCTTCTGGGGGATTTTTTTGTCTCTGTTCTTATGGCTTGGACCTAAAAGGGAACTTGGCAGAAGACAATTCATTCCAGTTCTCCAATATTTGAAAGGGTAATTACTGGAAAGAAATGACAGTGGAGAAGCTGAGTGTCTTCAGTCAGCAATACCTAGAAGAGTGGAATGTGCGAAATGTCATGGCCCCATTCCCAAAATAATAATAAGCAGCAGAAGGTGTGGCCTTGCATAACCTATCATTAATAGAAGTCACAGAAAAACTGGAATGTATTGATTTGGCAAAACTAATAATTCATTTCTTTCCCAATTTAAATCAACCATCAGCTTCCCTCCCTTCCTTCCCTGCCTTTTTCCTTCCTTCCTGTTAGTCTTTTGAAAAGCCAGTGAACATGTCTTGAATACCAGATCTAGTATCTACCCTTTCAGAAGATTGATATACCATTGATGGTAAAAAAAAAATGAATTTAGATTACATTTACAGTGGACTATGGATAAAAGGCTAAAGATGTGTCCTCTAAAATGTTTAATGGAGCATTTTCATGCCATGGTTAATGGGACATAAGTCTGAGCCCTTAAAATAGAATAAAATTAAACAATGACTCAACCACCCCCGAGAAACTACATTACTGTTGATCTAGCCTAAAATGGCACTTGCTCTTCCATTTTGGCAGCTACATCCTGCTGCAAATTCATATTCTGATTGTAATACTGTTCTAGAGCTTTTTACAAGAACAATTCTCAATCTACTCATGTTTGGTTTCTTTTTCCTAAAGGCATCACTTGGCATTTGCCTTTGTTAAATTTCAGGCTGATATTTTCATTTCATTTCCCTGACCTATCAAGATAATTTTGAATTTGATCTCCGTCTTCTAGGATATTAGCCTTCATACCCCATTTTGGGCCATCTGCAAATTTAATAAGCATTCCCTGGACCTCTTCCTCCTCCTCCTCCTCCAAGTCATTGAAAAAAGTTGAAGACTCTGAAACTTTCTGACAGGTTTCCAGTGTGATTAGGTGCTAGAAGCAGCAGATTATTCCATTCATGTCCCAGGAACAATCATTAACCTTCTCTCGTGAGGCTTCGTTGGTACCTAAAATGCTTTGAACAAAGAACTATTGCAGTGTTTCTCAACCTTAGCAACTGTGAGATGTGAGGATTTCATTTCCCAGAATTCCATGCTTTCTGGGGAATTCTGGGGAGTAGTTATGAACCACAATTCATAATACGACTCTGACCTTGAATCTGACAATGTTGCTCCAGCTGAGCCTTTGCTTCAGGATTGCCAGTCTCAGGAATCATTAAGCCAAGATTCATTTGTGATTGATCAGCTACAATCATCTTCTGCTGAACTGGAGCAGTCAGATGGTGAGGCGCCATCCCCAAGCTCCACGTCTAAACCAAATATTGAGGTGATCCTAGCAATAAAGAACTATTTACAATAAAGCATCGTGGGAATTTGCCCGGCAAAATATCTGATTTAAATTGGCATTGAAGTAATGTCCTAACCTTGATTGTTGAAGCAATTGCTCTGACACCGTCAAATATTTAACTCCCATGTTTAGAAAGGAAAAGCTTGGTGGGATCCAAAATTTGTATTTTGGAACAATAGAACAAAAATCATAAATATCCCGGCTAGTACCACATATAATGTACACTCTTTGTTTATTAGGCAATTATTACAAGTGTTATAGATGTAGGACATTTTTGACCTGGTTCCTAAAAGAAGATTTAGAACATAAGAGCTGCCTGCAACTCTTTAAGACAGGCGTGCCTATTTCTTGCCTGAAGTATGATGTACTGTACCTGAATCTCTGCAGAAGTTTTTACTTTTTTCTATTATAGCTTTGCTTCATAATTCTCCAGTTTTACTCTCAACTGATGCACCCTGATAGCAAAAGCCGACAGTGCCATCCTGTGGATAAATTATGCTAATTGTTATATTGCATTAGATAGATAGATAGATAGGTATAAAGAGGGGTGTTTTGGGTAAACTTTAGCAGCATAAATGAATTCATTAAGAAAGAAATAAGTGTGAACTTTGGATAAGTTTTATATTACAGTTGGGTGCTGTAACCACTGTGAGAGAATAATAAATAGCTCCAGAATTTGCAGACTACAGTTTGTTTTTAATCAAATAGATAAATAATACAGAGGGATTTTTTAATGGCATACAACAGAAGGCAATCTTTAAAGAAAAACATAATTTTCCAAAGGGCAAAACTGATTATTTCAATTGCATATAAATCCCTTTGTGCAACTTGCTATTGACTTGGCTGAATTTAAAAATAGTTTCTTAAAAAAAAATAGTTGCACACATACATAAGGCGTTCTTGCAGTGCTTGTTCACTCAGAAGTAAATCCTATTAGGACCTGATGCTTTCTATTGGTTGACTTAGTTGTTGCCAATTGTCTTATATTGAAGAAAATGTGCATCACTAGGATTGATAGAATAGACAGATAGCTGAGAGCCTTGAGGTGCTACCAAAACTATAAAATAACTTCTTTTAAAAAGGCATTGGGATGAATACATTATCAAGTATTCAATGAATGTTGATTGTTAACAGGGGAAAATGCATGAGAGAACAAATTGAATTGAAAAGCTAGTTAGCTGTCTCAACAATCAATAGCAACCAACTTCCAGAGATAAACTTTTTTTATTATTGTTTTCTTTTTTTATTACATTGAAAACAGAGGTGCTATTCAGCAGGTTCTGAACAGTTCTGGACTGGTAGGAGAAATTTTGAGTAGTTCGGAGAACGGGCAAATACCACCTCTGACTGGCCCTGCCCCCATCTCTTCTCTGCCTCCCATTGAGTCCCAGCTGATCGTCTTTTGTTGCCCTGCACAGGAGAATGGAGCTGGAAAGCAGGTGAGTAGGGTGGGGAGGGAATGGGATTTTGCAGTAACCTTCCCCTGCCACGCCTATCAAGCCATGCCACGCCCACCAAGCCACGCTCACAGAACCACTAGTAAAAAAATTGAATCCCACCACTGGTTAAAAACTAATATATCTGTGCTAATATTCATATATTAATGGCACTTTGAAGGTTCTGCCTTAATTTGTACCTTCTAGCATAGACATTAACATCACTAATGATACTAACCACACTTACGGTGTGGGTAGTCTCTACATTCCTCAGTTATCTGCAGAACCAGTTCACATAATCCTAAAATGAAGACTAATGCAAGAAGTGTTGTTTAAGTTCTCAGTAGAGAGAGACAATTTCTTCACCACCTTGCCAAGATAGTGTACAGGTAGTCCTTGACTAACAACAGATTGTTTAGTGACTGTTTGAGATTACAATGGCAGTGAAAAAAGTGACCATTCTTTTTCACACCACCATTTCAGCATCATGTAACCAAAATTCAGATGTTTGGCCACTGACTCATATTTATGGCAATTGTAATAGTCCCAGGTTCATGCAAACTGCTGATGAGAAAGGTCAATGGGGAAGCCAAATTCACTTAACAACTATAGTGATTCACTTAACAACGGTGGCGAGAAAAATGATAAGATGGGACAAAATTCACTTAACAACTGTCTCACTTAGCAGAGAAATTTTGGGCTCAGTTGTGAGTCATAAGTCGAGAAGTACCTGAAATGATTAATTATTTCTTTTTCATGATAGGCTCACTGACAAACCATAAAACTGATTAACGTATTGGATGAGTTGACCTTTTGTTTACCTCTCTCTCTCTCTCTCTCTCTCTCTCTCTCTCTCTCTCTCACACACACACACACACACACACACACACACACACACACACACACACACACACACACACACTTCTTCCACCTCCAATTTTATCACAGTATCAAAGTAAGATTAGTTATATCCTTTTGAGGAGGAGAGTGAATGTTGTTAAAAAGTAAAGAAAAACATAAATGTCAATATGGGTGAACTTGCAGGACCAGTTATAGTGGCACTTAAAATGAAGTAGAGAAAAGGTCTACGGTGTTCTAGTATCTGAATAACCCAATCAACTACTCTTTATCCCTGCAATGTTGTTTAATTAATAAACTGTACAATAAATGTCTCCTTACCTCTAAATTAAGTGCTTATTTGGGGAGCTTAATATCCTTTTCCAATGACTGACCACTCTAAATAAGTTGAGGGTATCTTTCTCTGCTATAAACTCAAAATTATTTGTTGCTGGTATAGACTAAGCCGAACCAATGATGGATGGATGTGAAGAACAAAAGGAGATTCCAGATGGTAAAATGGAAAATATATTAATAGCTGTATTCCATACCCTAGCAATTCTCCTTTGAGATGTAGTTTCTAACCCAATTTCAACTAAGGTTTAAAATTTGCTGTTCTGCTCTGGTGGCTATAAAATGTCAAGTAATATATTTGGAAGTTTAAGATTCTTTTTTTTTATAAGTTGAATTGGGTTAAGAGACAGAGAAAGAGAGAGAGGAAGAGCAGGGTGAATGTGCAGAATTGTTTTCTCTTTCTCTTTAAATGGTAGTATCTGTGACTAATTGGCTAATATTTCATATTGGCCATGATTTTATTTGAATGTTCTAAATGTAAATTTGGCTAGGAAGGGATTTTACTCTATCTCAGTGTCTCTGTACCTTGCAATTGAACTGCATCACCATTCAATTGAAATACAATTCCATGCAGGGAGAATTTTAAGTATCCTTCACTTTTATCAAGGCTCAGAGGATTTTGTTAGAGAAGTAAAATATGTAAAGTGTTTCAGATTCTCCGTACTGTGCAGAGAGTTTGTAGTACAATCTTAACGGTAATCCTCGATTTACGACTGGTCTCTTAGTGATAGTTCAAAGGTATGAGTGATCCAAAAAATGGAAATTTATGAACCAGATTTGAAGTTCCAACATCCTAGCCCCCTCTGCAGTTTAAGCACTCAGCAATGCGATTGCATTTAAAGCTGTTTGCAGCATTCGGTGGTTACATAACTATGTTTTATGCTGGTTTTGCTGAAAACTGGCCCTTCCAGATTTTGACAAGACTAAGGCCAGAGTAAACTATTGATTTGTTTAAGTACCATAGTGTTTACTTAACAACAGTGTTATTTGCTTAACTTCCTCTGGGGAAAAAAAATCATAAATTCAGGCTGGTCATGTGACTAATCCATTTTACAAATATTGCAATGAATGACTATAATAAGCGGGGTCCATTATAGTTCTACTTGTACACACATTCTGATTTATGTATAAAATAATAAGATTATTAAACTAAGCATATTGCAATCAGTTCTGGATATCACTGTTCACAAATTCCTCACTCACAGATCCATCCATCCTTTCTCCCTTCCTAAAGTTAGAATATAATCCATGGTTTAATTTCCTTGAGAGATGCTACCAATTGGAGGAGATCTGAAATAATAAGGATATTTGGTTCCTTCAGGTATTTAGAACTACAGCTTGCACAATGCCTTGCCATTAGTCATTCTGACGGGGGATGATTATTTTTGAAGTCTCAAAAGTATTGGATTTGAACTACAAAAGAATGGGAGAGGATCAAACTGTTGCAGTAAATAAGGTAGATCAAAGGTCTGCCTGGGTTCCCAGATGTTGTTATAATATAATATTCAGCAATAAATGGTTGTCCTGATTTTGCAATTCCTCAGAATATGGTAAATGATTAAGCCATGATGGAAGTAGTTAGGCTATGAGAGAGAACCACAAATTAGCTACTCTTGCACTAAGCCCTGCATACTTCAGTGTTAACGTCCTGGTTTATACATAATACTAAACTATAAACTCTGCCATAGAATGCCTAAAACTCAGCTCACTTATTATGCTGTGCTCAAACTAAGCAATCTACATCTGTTTGTCTAATCAACATCTGATTTTTTTCGTAAGACAATTTAGTAAACAAAGAAGGATACATGCTCCAGTGACATCCAGGAGGCTAAATGGAGTGCTAATTCACAATATCAAAATTTCATGTCTCCAGTGTTAAGCGATGACTTGTGTGCATAAGCAAATCTTCACAATATCAATTTCTGGAAGATGTCATGTTTAAGTTATTGAAGCAAATGTAGAAAAGACAACCATTTTACTAATGACATGTACTTGCTGTGGACTTAATTAATCCCATAATATGCAGGAATGTCATCCCAAAACAACATTTTGAGGACAGAGAGAAGGAATTGTGAATTTTGAAGCCACCAAGAAATGCAATAGCTTGTGATAAATATCTTATTAGAAGATAATAAGATAATTATCCCTTTCTTCATGCATCTGATGAGCGAACAATCCAGGAACGGTTTATGTCCTAATAAATACATCAATTTTTACGGTTCTACAATTCTCTTTGTTTTGTTAGTGGTGTTTTCAATACAAAATTATGGATAGATTTTTTCCCCTCCTCTTTCCAGACCAGCTGTGGCTATGACTTTTCCTGGTAATCTCCCATTCAGATATTAACCAGCTCCAACCTGCCTTAGCATTTTCAGATCAGTTTAAAATCAGGCTAGGCTCTGACCCCTAGTTGGGCAGAACATTTTAAAAACTGGTTTTTTAATTTAAAAGAAAAAACCTGATAAACTGTAAAGTCAGTATAAACAAGAAACTCATCATTAATTTTTATTTTTCATGAGCTGGCTAGCATGACCATTTCCCTACCTGCAGATTTCTCATTTTAATCCTGACAACTAGCCTGGGGAGAAAGTGCCTACTGACCATTACATTCACCATTCAAAGGATTTAAAACTACAGTGGGCCCTTTTAAATAAAGCTTTGTGTTTGCATAAGTCGCTGCAATTGTGTCAGTAATTTACATTTAGGGAGTCTTGAGTTGCTTTCCTTCCCCGCCTTGGCATGTGTCCTTGAGATGATAAAGCTGCTTCCTCAGTGTAGAAAACTCAGCCACACGGATCCTTTTTCCTTTTCCTTTTCTTTCCTTCTTCTCCCCCTTCTTGCTTCTGTGAAATTCTGGTTTGTTTGTTTGTTTTAATTATAAGGGTCAGATCAAGACAGCAGCAACCACAATCCACACAATTACCGAAGTTTCCTGCAATGGAAACAGCACAGGTGATGTGTCCTTGTTGATGACAGTTAAGGCAATGCCAAGGGTGTGTCCATGCATGCATATTTTTATTTATTTATTTATTTATTTATTTATTTATCTAGTTATCTACTTATCTACTTATCTAATCTACTTATCTATTTTTATCTGTCTGTCTGTCTGTCTGTCTATCTATCTATCTATATCTATCTATCTATCTATCTATCTATCTATCTATCTATCTATCTATCTATCTATCTATCTATCTGTCTGTCTATCTATCTATTTGTTTGTTGCTGGTGCTTTTGTGCTACTTCAGTTGAAATAAATGCAATGGAACAACAGGAAAGCACAGCCTTGTCCTCTTGCTTATGTACCATATTTTTCGGACTATAAGATGCTCTGAATTACAAGACACATCTAGCTTTAGGGGAGGAAAATAAGAAAAAAAATCTGCCTCTCTCTCCCAGCAATTTGCCTCCTTGCAGCAAACAGCCTGGTCAGCTTCAGAACAGCCTAATTTAGCACAAGCAGCTGACTGGCGGTTGGATTGGCCTCCCGGAATACCGACGATCAGCTGTTCCAGTCTGCAGAGATCTCCACCGCCTATCACCGTCTCCACGTGCCCCATTTTTGGCCTCCGCGCATCCCCTGGGGCTTACTTACTTACCAAGAACTAAAACCTAGAGGCAGTAAAATGTTTTGAAGGCTGTTAAAAAAGCAGGTATTATAGTTGTTGTTTTTCCAGCTTCTAATCTAAATCCTTGAGAACTGAGCTAAGATTTATCAGCAGGCCTGGAAAAGGAGATAAAGTGCTATGATGCACTGTGATAGAATGGTGAGACTGGGCATTTGAAAGCAGTTTTATAAAATAATTAAAGTGAGGGGTTGTTGATGCTCTTTGAGCTTGCTTATTTTCTTACAGACATTTCATTACTCAAACTAGGAGTTCCTTATTAGCACTGATGATGTTACCTCGTTTGGTCATGAAACGTCTGCAAAAAAACAACCAAGCTCAGAGAGCACCGAGCCCTCCTCATTTAGCCCCCCTCCACCCTGAGCTATAAATATTATCCTTTGTTAATACTTAAAGTATCTGTGCTTGAATGCGTTGTCTTCCAAAAATTACACCTCTCAAAATGTGAAATTGTTAATTTGCTTTCTTCTGGATCTTTATTTATTTGGCTTATGGCAAAAAAATGCTATAAAAAGCACATCACAATTACATTCTCAATGAGCAAATATGAAACTATTTACTCTGTTTACAAATTCAAAGGCAGACTCGTTGTATAGTCAACACACGATGAAGTTGCAAACAGAAAGCCTCTGGGGTTTCTCCTGATATGTGCTCAGAGAGGCGCTGTTGCCCATAGCAATAGCACTTAGACTTATATACTGCTTCACAGTCCTCTCTAAGTGGTTTACAGTTAGCCTCTTGACCCCCAACAATCTGGGTCCTCATTTTACTCACCTCGGAAGGATGGAAGGCTGAGTCAACCTTGAGCCTGGTGAGATTCGAACTGCCAAATTGCAGTCAGCCGGCAGTCAGCAGAAGTAGCCTGAAGTACTGCACTCTAACTGCTGCGCCACCATGGCTCAATATGTTGCCCTGTCTGCTCTGGGACATCACAACCACATTCTGAAGAGGAGAACTTTCCTCATTTATGAAGGAGACTGGTTCACCTGCCATATTGATTCCTAATCCTATTAAGGATTGACCAGGTCTTACAGGGTAAATTGAATCCTTTTGGTTCAGGTGTAAAATAGGGAATATTGTGCCACTTTCTTATGGGGGGGAAAAAACATTTCACTCATCACCTGCAAGTGTTTTTTTTTTTTTTAATATTTCTTCCATGACATATTTCTTATCCTGTTATGTCAAGCACTGTCTGTCAAAAACCATTAGATGATGTAACATTCGGTGATGGTAATATAAGAAGCTGACAAACTACATCATAGTGAAGTGTTTCCCCAGGATATTACAAATGAATAACTGAACACCATGAAGAATTTTCAAACATTTATTTTGCCCATGGCAAGGAAAATTTGAGTTTCCTTTTTTTAAAAAAACATATACATTATGAATTGGGTATGATTTTTTTTTGTTCTGCATTTATTTTTCATGATCACCTGGCACCAAGTTCTTAGTTTTTGGTTTGCAGCAACTGAGTCTTAGGGCCAGTTAATCTGGAAATTTACTTGACTATTTCTAAAAAGAATTCCATGGAATAACCCAATCTTAATTCTTTAATCTTCTCTTACCTATTTTCTTCAGGGTTTCCCGAGATTGGTTTAACATAGATTCTACATGGTGACTCCTTTAAGTCTGATGTAGGGAGGATTTGCATTACGAAAGACAATAATAAACAATAAATGTTATATGGAACCAGAAACTGTCATGCTGTGTTTATATTGCATGCTTCCCTCTCCTTCAAACTCAGTTATCATCTCTTGATTATTTCATCTTCTTTCCATTCATTTATGAACATTTCAGTAAACGAAACTGCAGTTCAGCATTGACGTATGAAACATTGCACTTCTTATTTGTATTTGAAATTACAATGAATAAGGATATACATTCAATGTCACAGCTACTAAGACTGCTGGCTGAGCAGGTACAAAAACAGCCAGGGAAATGATTGAGACCTGGGAAATGGGCTACTGGTCAATCAAGCTGGTTATCAGGAACTTAAGAGCTGAGTACTTGGCAGCACAAGGAAACAACAGCCAATCACCGTCTATCAACACACCAATCAAACAATAGGAAACCACACCCAACCATGCACACATAAGTATGATGCATAGAATAGCCCAAAGCACACATTCTGGTAGACTTGTGCTCCAGCACAAGCCTGAAAATTTAGAAGACCAAATTTCTGGTCCTAGTGAATGACCCAGATTATATCTGGCAACATTATCCTGGGATGCATATCATGCCCTTCATTCGTGTATTTGAAATGTTTCTTTAACTCCAGTTCTTACCTAGTGTCTGTTTTTGCTGTAGCTTTATAAATAAGAAAATATATTTACTGAATAACATAAACTTGGAAAAGAGAGGATTAAATATTTTTAATAGTTAAGCTAAATCCTCTTTGCACTTTTGCGAATTTTATTGTAAACATGTATTGGAGAGGACAAAGGAAGATGAAGGAGCTGATGTTTGAAAACACTGCATGTAATTTTTTAAAGAGGGGTTAAATGGCCCTTATAAAGTTTTCAAATATATTAATAAATCTTTTTGTATTTTTGCTATGCAAATCTGAACAAATTAACGAAGTGCTTTTCTTAAAAGTTTACCTTTTCTTTCTTTTTTGAACTGCTGGAATTATTCAAATAATAATTAGACTAATCTTGTCTGAGAAATATTCAATAAATCAAGACCAAAGGCTGTTTTAAACAAATTATGAGTTGTCACCCTCTTATTTCACTTTATATGAAAATAAATGCCTAGACAAATGTACAAATTAATTCAGCTTTCTACATTAACAATTGATTTAAAAAGACCAATAGGGTTTTTTTTTTTTAATTAAGCTGGATAGAATAAAATAAAATGTGCTGAATGGTATTAACGTGTAGTGGAAAAACCTTTTCACTTGTATTCTGATAGTCCAATGCACACTTATTCAGAGGACTCTATGTCTGGAGGTTAGTCATATGGAAATAGGTACATATGTGGAAATAGGCTTGTTGAACTCATTAGGTTTATATACAAGTGAAAGCATTGTGCATTGGTATCTTTGGAAAAAAAGCATTTCTATCTTTTATATTGCAGATAGATTATAGTAGTGTTTCCTGAACACTGATTTTATGGTAAAATTGGTCCAGGAAAAACTAAAGTACCTTTCAAACAGAAGTGGTATTCAGCAGGTTCTGACCAGTTCTGGAGAACTGGTAGTGGAAATTTTAAATAGTTTGGAAAACCGGAAAATACTACCTCTGACTGGAGATTTTACAGTATCCTTCCCCTGCCACGCCCATCAAGCCATGCCCACAGAACTGGTAGTAAAATTTTTTGAATCCCATTACTGCTTCCAGACATATCAGTTTCAGTCATTAATATTTCCCAGATAAGAATCCTAGGAGAGAGAGAGCCACAACTTTGAAGGAATCTGAACTGAATATCTGATTTCTCCATCTATGCTTGATGAAGAAATGACATGGTCAAGATATCTTGCCTGCCAGGTAAGTTTCTTGGATTTGCCTAAAATTAAGTATAGTGTCAGGGTGAATAAATATCTATCTTTGCTTGGTGGAGAAATTGGGTGACAAATGGTTGAAAATTGAGGTGCAAGACTAGGATTTACACTTAACAAATCTAAGACATTTTGCTATTTATTTATTGGCTATCCAATTTCAATTGATTTTGGGTGGCAGGAAATTTTAAGTAGTTTGGAGAACCGGCAAATACTACCTCTGACTGGAGATTTTACAGTAGTTTTGCATGCCACCCAGAATCCACTGGAGTTGGACAGCCAGTACATTTAATTAACAGCTTAAACATTGAATCAAGTAGAAAGCCCAGATGAAAACAATCTAACAAAGCACAAAATCGACAGAACGAAACAAGGGCCATTGAACAAAATAAAAATAATATCGGCTCTAGGGACTAATACCAGGTTTTCAAAACTTTCTGGAACCCCAGGAGAGAAGGTGCCATCCTTATCTTGGGGGATGCTGTTTCAAAAGGTGAAGTCCACAACAAAAAAAGGCCCATTTCTTTGGTCCCAGAAGATGGCAATGTTTAATGGCAGCAACCTGAAGCATACCCACTGTTCTGGAATGTCCTAGGCGCTTTGCCATATTATGCCAATAATCTATCAAATGGCTCCCATTCTATGTTAAGGTGATTGGACTGACCATTCAGCCTTATTTCTGTGCTATCATTGTGTGGCCTATTGAGCCAGACTATCCAAGAGATGAAGAGATAAATTGAAACATGCCATTGAGAGTCTATCCTTACGACCTTCTTATAACTTTTCTTATTTCTGTCCCATTGTAGCCTGCTTTCTGATTTTTATCCTCTTAAGAAAAAAAGCTACATCATCATGGCTTTTACTTTAACCTCTTTTCTCTAAAAAGCTGAAGGTGAAGATGGTGAGCAGAGATTTCCTTTTTCTCCTTCTCCACCCGGCACCCCCCCAAATTTCTGCCTTAAATAGACTTCTGAAGAATCATCGTATTTGGGTCTGTCATATATGCCAACTGCAGCACATTCAGGCATCTTCACATCTGCCAGTGACAGCCAAGGATGTGTTAAAATGTCATGATGAATTCTGGCAGCTGCCCACTAAATATCATCAGCAAGTTTGTTTGTGGTGGGGAGGGGGGAAAAAAGTGAAAAGATCCGTAACAAGTGACTGCAATTGCTTGGATCATTAGGCCATTTCATGCACAGATGGAAGCACTGAAAAAATTAATAGGAGGTGACAGGTTCTCCCCTCCTCCCTCCTCCTCCTCCTAGCCGGCACTCAGCAGTCTTGAAGATGCTTCCTTGAGCTCTGCCTGCTGAATTCACTTAGACCTTGTTCTTATGAACTGGATCTTGCAGCTGGTTACCACCAAAGAACCTCCTTTGACAGCATAATGAGGGTTAGGCCTTGGGAATGCAGAGTGCAAGAATTGGGTTTGGATGCTCTACCTCAATGACGGTTAACCTTTTTGGCACCATGTGCCGAAACTGGAGCGCCGGAACCAGGAAGGGAGAAGCTGGCCAGTGTGCATGTGCATGGTGGCCAGTGGCACTTCCTGTTTCATGGGCATCATCCAGCTGCTTTCTTCCAGGTTCCATCGTGCACATGCACACCGTCCAGCTGGTCTTTGAGACCAGTTTTCTGGCGCACATATGTGCATCGGAACCCAGAAGAGAGCAGCTGGCCACATGTGCATGTGTGCTGGAACCCGGAAGAGCAGCTGGCGATGTTGGGCGTGCCCACAGAGAGGGCTCTGCGTGCCACCTCTGGCACACATGCTATAGGTTCGCCATTACGGCTCTATCTTATGAAGCCTAACTTGATATTCTAGAGTAGATTAGTCACAACCAGCATTCTGAACCATTGGCTGGCTATTAAAATCTAGACATCTCAAGATGACTCTTCCTTGGGCAATAAGCAATGGTGAGTACGATTTGCTATGTTGTATTTCCCACTACTTGGATACATGAGAGCTGCCTGATGCTCCTGCCAGTAGGAGAGATCCGTCGGTTCAGAAGGGAGATCCTTTTCCAAGCCCCCATCAAGAGGCAACTGGATGTTTGTTGTCTTTCCTTGAAGATGTTTTGCTTTTCATTCAAGAAGCTTCTTCAGTTCAGATGAGGAGCAGAACATCTTCAAGGAAAAACAAAGTCCAGTCATCTTTTTTAAAAAAAATTGTGACAACCATGATTTAGATGACCGAGAATCTCCATATACATCTTTTTCTAAGGGGTTCCTTAAGGGTAAAATTGAATAGTTGTCCACTTGGGTTTTAATAGGTCACTGTTGCTTTTATTTTAATATATAGGAGCCCTCATTTAACTGACCACAATGGGCACTGGCAACTTGGTCTTTAGGCAAAGCAAATCACCAGGTGAAACCATGAATGTTTTTGAGATACAAAACTGGTTTGTTTGTGTTTGTTTGTTTACACAGGTGCAATCATATTTGAATTGGAGCTTAGCTTTTAACCAGACACTCAGTCAAGAAGTATTAAATGTGCCAGGGAAATAGAACCATCCTTACAGCTGTATTACATCTCGGTTTGTCAAACACTAAGGACAATCTGATGTCCTGATTGTGTCTTATTGAGGAATTTGGCTGACCACTGTGAAACTGAACACTGGATAATTCTTGGTGGCTCAGCTATAGAATTATTTTTCCATTGTTTCAAAACCTTGCCACCCAGCATAATTATGTCCTTATACCCTCTTTTTTCTACTTGTCATGACTTGGTTTTGCCAGGATTGTGAAACATGAGGGCAGGATGACAAAATCAAGGTCAGAAATAAGATTCTTTGATCTTGTGAGGAATGCAATAGCCAGCCAGGTTCAAAAATACACGAGCGAGAGAAAACTCTTCATTAGTTATAGTTATGTGACAATTCTTCCTTTTTTCCCCTTGACATTTTTGTAAATACAACACCATGATGTTGTTATGTATCTTCCTTAAAATTTGATGCAAGGAAGAATAATTTCCTTGCATCAAATTATTTTTGTCCTGGCTTTTTTTTTTTTTTAAATAAACCAATGGAAGTGAAATTATATGATCACACAATCAGGGAACAAAAGTGATTAAATCTGTCTCCAATTGGTACAGGAACTCTCAACAATTTTGCATCTTTTTTTTTTTTTTAAGCGAGTGCAATTCCTAACCACCCTAGATTATGTCTTTGGATTTCTTGAAGAGATAATATATTATTTTTTACATTTTTAAGTGTGAGGCCTCACTACAATCTGCAAAGGTGGATGATAGAATATGTGCCGTTGTAGATTTAAATTGCAAGTGTCACCAAACAAGTTATAGGAAATTATAGTAATAATGAAGCTGAAAGCATCTAATTGCATTGCTCTTTTAAATTGGTGGATTATTTGATACGATGCAACTCCCATCTATTTCCACGATTGCAGGGATAATTATCTCGTTTTGCCAAAAACAAAAAAAAACAAAACAAAACTGGGTTTGTCTTTTGCCAGCAGCAACACTCACATAGGGGAATGATTGATTTACTTCCAGGGAGATGTAGATGTTTGTTATGTGGGGGTATTTAGAGATCTGATAATAAAACCTGACATATAAGGAGCTCTAAAAGACGATGAGCTTATTCATTCTCAGGAGAAATGGTTTCCCTTTGTGCGTAGACACGAGGAGCAATTGTATCTAAGCACAGATGAATTTCAAAGTGGAATTCAATTTGGTTTCTTTCTGACACAAAAGGCATGTTCAAAGTGAATAAGGAAGGAGGGTAACAACGAAATTACTAGGCTGTCCAGAGGATACTACATGAATTACAGCTACTTTAGCTGCTTCCGTTGACAGCAGGTGCGTATTCCTGAATATATTCCATTAGAAATGAACAGGTGGGGAAAAAAATCCCCTTAGAAAGGGAAACTTTGGTATCACATCCATAGTATTGTGGTGGGTTTCACTCCTTGCCAAGAGAATAAGAATCTGGCTTCTGAAGAGTTGCTGGAAATATTAAGAGATGTTTAGGTGAGAGGGTAGAGTAGAGTAGAGTAGAGTAGAGTAGAGTAGAGTAGAATAGAATAGAATAGAATAGAATAGAATAGAATAGAATAGAATAGAATAGAATAGAATAGAATAGAATAGAATAGAATAGAATAACCTTGTCTGACTTCAATGCTATACTATTCCATTTTAAATTTTATATTTCACTAGCCCAATATCTGCAGGGATCTGGGAGTGACATGCTTCACAGGGGAAGTGAAACAGCTCCAGGTACTATATGTGAAATGCTTCCAGTAAAATCCTTTAAGAGGTGCTTATACAGCAGATGTTCAAGGGCTGCAAGACAGTTACCTTGATGTTACCTCTTTCATGTACTCAAAAGAGATCATGCCATACAGCTGGTTCTGCATCATTCAAACCTGCTTAGGACAGCAGTGGACTCTACCTTAATGTACTGATAAAAAAAAAATTCAACTTCTGTTCCAGCTACCTTTGTACACAAAAAAGGTCATAATTTGTCCTTTACATCAAGGAACAAAATGTTTCATGCCTGTAAGGAAGAAGAGAAGAAGAAGAGAGAAAACTTTTGAAAAGAGTCATATCAAACATTCACCTTTTAGGAGGAGTTCCTATACATTTAACTGCTTTTGGTGACATGGATTGGTCTTATCACAAAACTTTGATTCACCTCCATTGTGGACATGTAACCGGAGGTGCAGCAAACATGTTATCACACACATTAATGTGGTGTTGTGTAGTGTAATTCGATACTAATACTGAACAGAACTGGTATCCACCTTTGTGAATATTGGTGGTCTATGTGACAAGATGGGCAAACCACAGAACAATACTGAGATTTCTGATAGTAGCAGTTTGGAGGAGCGAATGTAGGTAAGTCCTGATCCTTTTCTGGGAGGGCTGTTCACCTGGGATCCCTTACCATATTCCATAAATACCAAGAATGCTCTACTGCGCTTTGATCCTAGGAGTGACCTTCAGATGCATTCAGTGATCACAAGGCCTTCAAGACAGAGGTGGTATTCAGCAGGTTCTGACCAGTTCTGGAGAACTGGTAGCAGGAAATTTTAAGTAGTTTGGAGAACCAGCAAATACCACCTCTGACTGGAGATTTTACAATATCCTTTCCCTGCCACGCAAACCAAGCAATTTAGATTGTGCTGGCCATCACTCTTGATAGTTGTGCTTTGCTTAGAACTTAATTATGGTTTTCGAACTATTTTCAATCTGAATATATTCAGATAGTCACAATCCATTAACGATATACTAGAAAATTATAATCTTGTAAAACCCTTATTTACTCCTCTGCATTCTACCCCTTTACTCCTTTATTTTGTTCTTTTTTATTCCCTGCCTACATGGTTTCTCTAATTAAAATAGATATAGAGATGGATAGAGATTTCGCCCTTTCTCTGACCTTTAGTATGTACAATACATTAATCAAAGATAATTGGATTTTTGTGGAGAATAAAGCAACAAGAAAGAGTTTTCTGACCAGATGACAAAATTCTGCCAGTTGTTCCAGCTCAGTCTCAGTGTAATTTGCAGCTACTCTGATTACAAAATTGTTTTCCTAGGTCTGAAATTCTAAATCATTGATGGTGGCTATTAAACATAGCTATCCATGGTCTTGAAATTGTGTGTCTTGTAAACACTTTTGCCTTGTCTCCAGCTATGCAGGAGCAAAGGAGCATGGTGAATTCAAATTCTCTCATGGGAGAAGTCTAACCAATTGCTGATATGTTGGTTTTTTACCTTCAAGATGTTTGTGCAACACACTAGGCAGACTTAGTATTCTTTGCTCAACACACAAACATCAGTTTGATGGCATGATGAGATGGTGCTGGTTATTAGGTTGCACTAGGTTAGGGAATGGATGGAATGTGCAGAAATATGAGGAGAAAATTGCTTGCTCAATTTACTGCTAATGATTAAAACATGGTATAAAATCTGCTCTGGTCATAGATGACTGATGTCATATCTATTCAAATATGTATTTCAATTTATATCTATATATCTATATCTATTCCGTTTGAATATGGATTTCAGCATATATCTATATATCTGTATCTGTATTCCATTCAAATATGTATTTCAGGTTATATCTATACATTACATCTGTATCTTTCTCTCTCTTCTCTCTCTCTCTCTCTCTTCTATCTATCTACATATGTACTGCTGTATGCTTATTTCTTAGTCTTAGTTATGATTGAGTATTGTTAGAAACCAATTAAATAGAAGAAAATGGCTAAGTCTGGGCAAATTAACAGCATCATTTATCTCTTCATTTGTTCTTTATCAAAGTTCAATATATGAAAATCCTAAGATACAAACTTCTTTCATTTGACATTAATCAAATGATCATCTACATGGATTCTCTCTAAATACTATTTTTGAACTATTTCTGGACACTTAAAAATGGCTGCAAAGTTCAAATGATAGGAATTGGATAAACTCATAGGATTTCTCCCCATTATGGAGAGAGTAAGTAAAATAAAAGTTTGCAACCAAGTCAAAATCCCCATCAACTAAATTACTGTGAACGAGTGCAGTTTTGAACCCTACAAATTCAGTTTACTGAAAGAAAGAGAGATGTTAATAGTTCTGTCTCACTACAGGAGTAGCGAGGAGTAAGGAACATATTTTTCTTGCATTTATTTGAAAAACTGTATTTCTTAGATTTATTCATATGCAACTATTTTGCAGATTTTGTGAAAGAATACTGTTTTTTATTCATCAGAGTTCTTTATACTTACTTCTAACTTCACTATTGTGAACTGTTGAATCTTTATTAATTTAAGACTCCCCCCCCCTCTTTTTACAAGTGTGGTCTCATGATCCAAAGGGATTATCTAGTTGTGAGAATATTTTTTTAATATGTTTTGGCTTGTTTGGTTCTTTTTAGTATCAGAACACACTGAAATTGATTCTGAAGCTTACCTCCTGTTTTGTAGCAATGAGTAAAGTCTTGTGTTTTGAGACCACACCTAGAGTACTGCATCTAGTTTTGGTCACCACACTATAAAGAAGTTGTTGAGGCTCTAGAAAAAGTACAGAGAAGAGCAACCAGGATGATTAGGGGACTGGAGGCTAAAACATATGAAGAAGGGTTGCAGGAACTGGGCATGGCTAGTCTAGTGAAGAGAAGGACCATTGGCAGTCTTCCAATATTTGAGGGGCTGCCGCAGAGAGGAAGGGGTCACGCTATTTTCCAAAGCACCTGTAGGTCAGACAAGGAATAATAATAACTGAACAAGGAGAGATTTAACCTGGAAATAAGGAGAAACTTTCTGACAGTAAGAACCATCAACCAATGGAGCAGAAGTTGCCTTTGGAGGTTGTGGGAGCTTTATCACTAGAGACTTTCAAGAAGAGATTGGACTTCCATTTGTCAGAAATGGTGTAGGGTCTCCCGCTTGGGTGGGTGGGGGGTTGGACTAGATGACCTACAAGGTCCCTTCCAACTTTGATTATCTGTTATCTGTTAACTATCATCATCCTGCTTTGAAAAACACAATAAGGGTGATTGATAAGAAGGGAAATATTCTTCTAGGATAGTAAATTCTTCATGGAATCATTCTTGCTGCAGCAATTATCAGTTTATTAGATAAAAGGTTCCTGTAGTTCTTTAATGTAGCCACATAGGAATGGAAAAATCTTCCAAAAATAATGGACACATTTTTTTCTTGATTTCTGTTGATCACTACTGTGGAAAATAGATCCATCCCTGAACAGCATGGTATCAAAGAAATGCTGTCATTTTGTATTTTTCAAACATAATCTCTGTGCGGAAAAAGCCAGAAAGCAAATTTACTTTAAATACAACAGGATACATTGTACAATGCATGTAGAACAATTGTAGAACAATGTAGAATAATTGAATAGAATTATAGAGATGTGGCTATTATACAATCCATAATGTTGCTGAAATATATCTTACAGTACCTCTTACCATTGGCTCTGTAGCCCATAACTTCCTTACCATCTATTAAAGCAGGGGTCTTCAAACATAATAGCTTTAAAGACTTCAACTCCCAGAATTCCTCCTCCAGTCATGTTAGCTCAGGAATTCTGGGAGTTAAAGTCCACAAGTCTTAAACTTGCCAAGTTTGAAGACCCTTGTATTAAAGCTTCTATGTTCCCTGTGTATTAAACATTGTGTTGTCAAATTGGGCCCTAGCAGAGTTCTAATAATTGCTGCCACGCTTCTCTGTTCATGAGTGGTTACAATTGTCAAGCTATGCTGAACTGGCCCTATATATTTTAGTTCAACATTGGGAAATTGAGCTTTTAAGTCTGATTCTTCTGGGAGATGCCAGTACAATGAATCTGTGAGAGAAGAGTTATTAATGTACAATATGTGGAACATCTTGGTCAGATAATTGCTTGTTGACCCCTTGCTATAATCCTCTCGTAGAAAGAAATATGACTTAGGTTATAAACTTCATTACAGAATCAAGCATCCAGAATAGCTTTTGCACAATTATGGAAACGAGCTAATATCCCTTCAGGGGACTTAGTCATACAAAAAATATTGGAATGCGCTGAAATGGACAAGCTCACATTGGAAATGAAAGACAAGGAGGATTCTGAATATTATGCAATATGGGATAAATGGTATGAGTGATTAAAAAAATAGATATAAAAATTAGGAAGAATGGATGATTGTAAATAAAACAAGAGATCTTAAGAAATTATTAATGTAGATGTGTATAAATAATAAGGTATATAAGATATATATATTTGTTGATGCCAAATGTTGTTATGAATACAAATGAGATTTGTATTTTTGAAAAATGTAATAAAAACATTTTTTTAAAAAAATGACAAGCCATTTTTAACAAGTTAGGAAGCTGAAGATATTTGTACATGCGTGATTCAAATCCTGAGCGTCTTCTGCTCTTTGTGTAGGAGTTACCGCGGATTGTTTATCACAGTGACTTTCAGAATAGCCTCTGTTTACAAAGTAGTTTATTCTGTTCCTAGCTTCCTTATTTCCCACTATTTCCAGCCCCATTTCTAACCACTCTATACAGAATATATTAAGGGGGCACGGCCTTGCCATCCATTTAATAAGTCTGTAGGAGTGAAAGTGGATTCAGAAAAGGAAACTGATGCAAATACTATAGGTTACAATGAAAAACAAAAGAGTTTCTGGTCTAATGAGATGCAAACTGAGAAGGAAAGAAGATGATTTCCTTCAGGAATAAGTTTAACAATGAGTGAAATGGAAAGTGACATGTTGGGGGCAGATCGAATTTTCGAAGGGACAGATAATCAGACTGAGTAAATTTTGTTTGCTGGTGAGATAAAGTGGTGGAACTTACAGCCTAAGGACATTTCTAAATTAAAGCATAACTCAACAGCTCACCTTAGTGATTTGGATGGGGAGGAATTTCAACTCCAATGAATAGATTGTACCCCAGCAAGCTATTAAAACATGTTTATAACTTTATTTGCATTTTTTGGCCATTGGGAAAAATCACACGCTGATATATGATATAGTAGGTGATGATTTTAGATACAGAAGCAAATAATTAAATTTTCCTTCTCTAGTTATCCATGGAATGGGGAAGTAGAATGGATCAACCGTTTTTTTGAATCTCCAGCATAAAGATGAGTGTCTAGCGAAACTCATATGAACTCAATAAACATGGAAACTCTTACGGAAACTATGGAACTGGATTAAAATCCAGCCTGGGTAGGAAGAGTGAGGCTTCCTCCAATTATTTATTATTTGTTTATTTATTCAATTTCTATGGCTGCCCATCTGAAACATATCACTCTGGACAATCATCATCATTTTTTTAACGACCCCATAATCCCTTGCAGGGAGTCTGGGCAACTAAATGGAGCTAGCAGAGTGTTTAATGGCCAGATGCCCTTCCTGTCACCAATGTGGGGTTTTGTTCAGCAGATATGGTTTCATTGTGTTCAGAGAGAGAAATATATGCCTCTACATAGTATCAAACTCACAGCTTCCTGATTGTGAGACGAGAACTCCACCTCTAGGCCACCGCACCACTCCACATGACTCTGGACAAATGAACAGAGAATAAAAGGGAGATAAAAAGATGCAGTAGGTAAAGTGATATAAGACAGTCAACCTTATTTGATCTGGCATTTTTGGTTGGCTGCTGCTGATTCATAGAGATTTGCTTTCATTTGGGGGTCATTCATACCCAGATAAGTGGCTGCCCGTTGATTACACACCCATGATCTGGGACTGCTTCTCACACAGCCTTTCTTAAGAATACCTGCTTCATTTGCAAAAAATGTTAAAATTATCCACTACCCCAGAGGCTTTCAAACAAAGAGGCGTGTGATAAAAATGACAATCCAATTGAGGGGAAGAAAGTTTCTTTGCCAAACTCTTGCCTCACTGCTGCTATAGATTCAACCAGGAGTGCTTTCTGACAGCCTTTTAAAGTAGTGCAATGTTTAAATTGAATTGCTTTAATTGGGTGGTGCTTGAGAATTGGCGTGAAAGTTAGGCGAGGCAGGAGGTAAAGGTTTTGAGTAGTATTTTGATTCCCCCGAGCTTTTAACCTTTGCATGTCCGACTATCCCTTGGAATCTCTTGAGTTTTTGACTTCTGTTTTCTTTATCCATTTATGTAAATGCCACCACGTTTAACCTGCATTTCCATAGTGGCAAATGATCTTCCACAGATCTTACAGGAGAGCAAAGCTACTGCTTCATTGCAACCCACCCATGAAACACAAGGCCTGTCAAGATAAGGTCTCCATTGTTACGTAGCAATGGCTGAGTTCCATACAGACCCGACAGCATAGGACTAAGTAGAAACCAATTGGGATAGCAATGAATGAAAGGCTATCTGGATGACAGAGACCCTTCTCATGAGTTAAGAAAATGTGCTTGCAAATTCTAGGAAAATTGGTTTCGGAAAGATCAATCTTTCTGTTCCAACTTGGTGAAACAATCCCTAAGAATAAGCTCTTGTTTTATTGATTTTGTTTTACTTTTCCCCGTAACCTTGAAGGATTCTGTCATGGACAGAAGGAATAACCTTGAGGAGGAGGAGGAGGAGGAGGACAAAGAGTCACAACCAACTATATATACTGCATTATATACAGTTACAATACACACACAAGGTGATAATTATATTCACTTGTGTGGGAAAAATATTTCCTTTCTGAATCAAAGGATACTTTGCTGCTGCCTTCAAGGATTGTTCTGACCTAGGCTTCCCAAGATCATGAAGCAGACTCCTCATGTTGATAAAATCCCTTTTATTCAGGTTAAAGTGAATTCCTCTCCAGCAAAGTCCTGGCAAACAGTCTTTCATGAGATTTCACGAGTACAGACCTTTATCAGGCTTGGAGAGTTGCCAGACCGATATCTTCCAAACACCACTCTGTAGCAGAAATTACTTGGCAAGGAGTCAGGAACACCCTAATGAATTGAACTAATTGTCTCCTGCAAACACCACTCCCCTTTCTCTCCTCTTTATTTCCTATGGCCATTCAATGTCCACCTGTGCCTTTACTCCCGAGTCGACCCTTGTTCCTTAGCTGTTCCCTTCTCCTGGCACTTCTGCGCATGCACATACTGGGAACAGGCTCGAGCTAGTCTTCTGCCCCACTGATCTCCGACTCCGAAGGCAGCTGATAACTGTCAGATGGCCCTGGTCCCATCTCTGCCTCCGATGCAGAGCCCTCATCAGAGCCTTCCCCAGACTCCAAGACTGGCCAATGTTCCTCCCCAACCTCCTCACTGTCCGAGTCTGCTGCCAGCTCTGCTTGTGGGCCACAACAAAGATTATGAGAGATAACTACAGTAGAGGTTTACTTAAATAGTCCTGCCTGATTTTAGCACTGCCAATTCTGCATTGGCAAATTCAGGCATCATCTTACTTCCTTGTCTACTTTTCATTCTGGATCCAGAACACTTCCCTCCATCAAGGAGCATTGGATCCCCTTTTAATTTTAATTTTAATTTGTGTCAGTGATGCAAGGACAAATGCTTATATTTTTATGCCTCTTTCTAAGATAAGTTGATAAGATGCATTCCTCTAGGATATTTTGGGCCCCTGTATAAGATGATCTATTACTGCTTTTTTCTATGTTTTTTTTTTAACTTCCTAATCTAGTCCTCCCCTTGGAGAATCCCTAATAGTCTTCCAACAAGTATTAATCAGAGCCAATCCTTCTTAGCTTTTCAAGATCAAGCAAAGTCATCCTGACACTGCCAACCTGCTGTGATTCTGATTCAAGGAACAAAATACTCTGGAGTGGTCTTCTTTTTATAAAAGTTCTAATTTACCCTTGCTGTTCCTAAATATGATGCGTGTGTGCAGTGAGAAGGCTTTCATTTTTAGTTTTATAAACCAAGTTAATTATTTAATAGTTGCTACTCCCTTATTGTTTAGTTGATTATGGTGTTTAGGACTCGTGGGTCATCATTATCACCCTTGCTTAGTAATTACCTATCACTAAAAGGCTACAACTGAGCATGACAGACTTCCCTTCTGCTAGTGTTGCAACAAGAATAAAAGGAAGAAAGTCCTAAAGAATTTGAAATTTAATTTTTGAAGCTCAGAAATAAAAAAGGGAAAAGAAGAATAACAGACATGATGGAAATTGCTCTTTAGATATCAGATTATAACAATGCAGTATAAAATTGTTGAAAACTTAAAAATCTTAACCTTTAAATTAAATCAAATGTTCAAAATACAGTTTTGAAAGAAAAAAATATAGTAGCATTATGATACAGGTTTTATTTTTTTTAGTTCTAATTCCCCTCTTTGTAAATTGACATATCCAGAAAGATAAATGGAGTTAGCTATCCTTTCATGTAACAATTAGTGGCTGCATAATATTTAACTATTTTAATTAGGATAAAAGCATTTAATTAAAATAGGGTAGGAATAATTATTGCAGAAGTTGGAGGTCTAATGGTAAATCTGTCCATACAAGACTTATGCTGGCATGATTGAATGAACATTTCCCTTTAAATATCATTTTGATGACAGAAGAGCACTTCTATTCAATTTCAAATGATGTAAATCTAGGCTACTGGTTTGACCGATAATGCTGTAAGCCTTTTTAATAGGTAATGGCATTTTGCTCCCATATATTATTAAAAAATAAATGCACATGGATTTATAAGCACCTTTTTTCCCTTGGCAATTACATTCTTTCAGAGTAATCATATAGTAAATGGATAGTCCCAACTTGACATTTTGGAAGTGAAGACTATAAAAGGGTTGATTCCAACTGTAGTGTAATATAAGCAATTTTGGATACATATGAGATCAAAATGAAGGTAAGAATGCATAGCCTTATATTCAAAACGCAAGAAAAGAAAGATTAAATCAGGGGCGTCAAACTGGCAGCTCATTGGCCAGGTGCGTCATGCACAGGCCACACCCACCCCAGCTCCACGAATGGGGAAAATGTTGTGAAAGATCATGTGATGGCAATGTGACATGGCAAGTTTGACACCCGTGGACTAGATTGAATCCATGTTGGTGTCATGAAAACATGTTCATTGTGGTGTTACTGCCCTATCTGTTATGAAAAATATTACCTCAATTTATCAATTCTTGATCAGGGGACATTATAAAAGGGCTAATAACATGTGCTGTGGTGGCACAGTAGTTAGAATGCAGTACTTCAGGCAATTCAAATCTCACCAGGCTCAAGGTTGATTCAGCCTTCCATCCTTCCGAGGTCGGTAAAAATGAGGACCCAGATTGTTGGGGGCAATATGTTGACTCTATAAACCACTTAGAAAGGCCTATGAAGCACTGTGAAGTGGTACATAAGTCTCAGTGGTATTTCTAAGTCTAAGGGCTATTGTCCAAAGGTGCTTTTTCCAAGAGGCAACTGGACTTTCTGTTTTTTCTTTGAAGACATTTTGCTTCTCATCCAAAAAGCTTCTTCAGCTCTTCTTGGATGAGAAATGAAATGACTTCAAAGAACAACCAGAAAGTCCAGTTGCCCCTTGAAACCTTGGGGACAATCATGAACTGGATGACTGAGAATTTCCATAGACATCTAAGTGCTATTGCTACTTCTGTCCAATTTTCCTTCAAAAACCTTTCACTTCTCATCCAGTTCTGAACTGAAGAAACTTCTTGGATGAGAAGTGAAAGATTTTTGAAGAGGAAAAAAAAACAACTCAAGGAAGTCCAACTGCCTTTTGAAAAGCACCTTTGGTACAACCATGACCTGCATGATTGAGAATCTCTATAGCCATTAACTAAAAGCACTTACACCTTTTGAAACACCTTTCCCTTGAATGAAGGAAAATCAACTGCAAAGATAAAGGACTTCTATGCATTATCTGAAATGGAAAATAACAATGGCATTCTAAAATCCCTTTACAACTCTGTATACAGCACAGAATTAAGTGTTTAATCATTAATGTACATTCTGGAAGGTAACATGTTTGCACACATTGGAGACAACTTTCCCAGAACTTCAGTGGGGATGATTGGATGAAGTTAGGAGTGGATTAGAAAACAGTTTCTGAAAGAAAACAAAAAAATGTTGTCAGGTTTCTTCTCTTTTGGAAGCAAGCCAGATGCTCAACAGCTGCAATTGTCCTTGAATGAACAAACTCGGTTGTTGAAGAACACAAGCTGAGTAGGAGAGGCTACGCAAAGGGAAAACCAATGCAAAATGACACCTAATTAGAATTCCTGTAGGCTTTATCAACAGGTCTGCAAAATACAGTAATTAAGCTGTGACTGTGAAAACATGCCACTTTGATGTTTTTGAGAAAAGGCGAGCAAGCTTAAAATTACCCAGTTTGAAAATTATTGAAAATCATCGCTTAAAATCTTCTTTATAATGATACGTATAATGTATCTATTGCTGCAATAATTTTTGCAATTACTGCAATCAAACCCAGGACTAATTTAATTTCTCTATAAATCATACAATACATTAACTTCCAAACTTCCATCCCTCCAGTCTTCTTAAATTATAATGGAAATTTCTTTCTTCTTTCTTTCTTTCTTTCTTTCTTTCTTTCTTTCTTTCTTTCTTTCTTTCTTTCTTTCTTTCTTTCTTTCTTTCTTTCTCTCTCTCTCTCTCTCTCTCTCTCTCTCTCTTTCTCTCTCTCTCTCTTTCTTTCTTTCTTTCTTTCTTTCTTTCTTTCTTTCTTTCTTTCTTTCTTTCTTTCTCTCTTTCTCTCTCTCTCTCTGTCTCTCACACTCTCTCCCTCCCCTTCTTTCTTTCTTTCTTTCTTTCTTTCTTTCTTTCTTTCTTTCTTTCTTTCTTTCTTTCTTTCTTTCTTTCTTTCTTTCTTTCTTTCTTTCTTTCTTTCTCTTTCTCTCTCTCTTTTCCTTTCTTTCCTTTTCAAATTTGCTTAAATACTCTTATATTGGGTTACTGATTCTTTAAAGCTTTACTTTTTTAATGGTTTACTGAAGCACTATTCATGTGAAATACACATATAGAGAAAAGCATTAACTTAAAATATTAATTTAAATTAAGAAAGAGAGAGAGAGAAAGGGGAAAAGAGGGAAAGAAAAAAAGAGAGAGAGAGAGAGAGAGAGAAGGGGGGAATAGGGTAATCTATTGTGATGCAAATGTTCTAATGTTTAATCAAGAATAAGTAAAGAGGGGCCTCAGCTGGCTCAAATGCCTTGGCAGGCTTTGACAAGTTGTAAAACCACATTTCCTAAGTAGACAGAGTCAGGGCTACTTCTGGGAATGATGATCCGAGGTCTTAAGGAATAATATGGATGGCTTAGCTTCTCGGTACCTTCTTCAAGCACACCCACCCAAATGCAATGAAAGGTTGCAAAAAATAGTTTTGGGGGTGGGGGAAACCTCCAATATGATCCTACCATCCATTAACTCTGGCGTCTTATAGGCCTCCAATTTTGCATTCTATTTTTAAAACACTAGGGTGCATTGCTTAATCATTGCAAACTCTTATAAAGAAAGAGAAGACAAAACCAGCATTATTTATCTGAAGTCAGCTACTTAGGGACATCTGAGGTTTGAATGAAGCTATCAGTGGATTTTATTCCTTCAGGGGAGGCTCCCTCAAGATGCAATGAAGACAAGCCACCTAAAAACAGAACTGACAAATGGCCTAGAGCTAGATAAAAGGCCAGCTGTCTTTGGATACAATTCTCCTCAAGAAGAACTGAAGAGGTTTTCTCTAATGGCCTTCAGCTGGAGTTTGGGTCACACAAAAAGCTTTCACACTCTTGGCTGTTAAAATAAACTTTTTTTGTATTATTGTGTTTATTGTATTACCCTTTGAAGTCAATGTTGGATTTTATCTGCTTGAACTCTGACAATGAATCTGGAACTGCTTATTAATTCAGTAGTAAGTATTTGACTTCTGAATAGAATAGAAGAGAACAGAATTCTTTATTGGCCAAGTGTGATGGGACACACAAGAAATTTGTCTTGGTGCAAATGCTCTCAGTGTACATAAAAGACTCTTGACTCTTGTTAAGAGTCAAGAATCATATGGTACAACACTTAATAATAGTCATAGGGTACAAATAGGCAATCAAATCATACCAGGAAACAGTCAATATAAATCATAAGGATACAAATGACAAAGTTACAGTCATAAGCGGGAGGAGATGGATGAAAGGAAGGATGGGAGGATTAATTATTAGTAATAGTAATGCAGACTTAGTAAATAGTTGGACAGTGTTGAAGGAATTATTTGTTTAGCAGAGTGATGGTGTTCTTAAGATGTACAATGTTCCAAGTAGCACAGTTTGGTTTTTTTTCCAATTCCACTGCTGTTATTGCAGGAAGCTGCAATTTCTTGATGTGTTTTGTAAAATTCTTGGACATGGTACCAAGTGCCCTGATGACAATGGACATCACTGTCACATGTTTCATCCATAACCATGTAGTTTCAATGGGCAGGTCGCGATATTTCATGACTTTTTTCCAGTTCTTTTTCTTCGACTCCAACATCTTCCAGTACAGTGATACCAATAATTGTATGCTTTGGATTATTATTATTATTATTATTATTATTATTATTATTATTATTATTATTATTATTATTATTATTATTATTATTATTATAATAATAATAATAATCGCACAGTCAGCCAGATGTTCAAGCTGGGTTTGGCATTTTTGTCTACCTATCAAGTCCTTTCCAAGGACCTGGGATAGGTAAATCTGGATGTTTGACGGTATTACAGATATTGCCACAGGATGGAAGCTGTTCCAAGTAAAGCTGCCTTCTGCAATTGACTGATGGCAAATTTGTCAATGCCTATGGTGATCAAGTGGTGCTCCAGTTGTTTTGGTAATATTATTACTATTATTATTAATTAAAAGCCTTCTGAATCGGACCAAATTTTTCAAACTGATTTACCTTGCTAATATTTTTTTTAAAAAAATCAGATTGACAATTTGAATTTGACAAGGCTGATTTCTGCATCCGAAAAGATAAGCCTATGTGGATAAAGATATAGAGATGCAATTTGCATGGCACTTTAAAGTGGAATGCATTTTGTTCTGATGTCCTGTGTGACAGACAGCCTTATTAGATCGTTGCACGCTCTCATCAATACGCTTCCAGATTCTTTTTCATTACTCGTAATAGCTTTTTATCAAACTTCTAATACAGAGTTAATTAGAGAAGATATTAAGAAAAGCTGCCTCTCCGAGGCTTTGGCTCTCCGTTATAACCACTTATCAGTATGCATTATTATACTATCAGACTAATAACTAAAGTATCTTAGAAATAACTGTACCCTATTCCAAGGATCGAGATGCAATGAAAGTGTTAGAAAATCCTTAAGTTGTATTGCCATCTGTTGGGCCAAGTATAGCATAGCAACTTACATTGATTTATGTTTGTGCAATTTGGCTTGACAATTGATTGGTCAATGGGTGCGTTTATTAGTGGCTCCCTAATTTGCCTTATTTAGTCAACAACTGGTGTTTTTTTCTTAGCTATCAAACTCAGGAGAGTAAGCATTTAAATATTTTTTTTAATAAAGCCCCTAAGTTTTGTAGCATTCTGGCACTGTGATTAACTGGTTAGAATATTGAAACTGGACAGTGAAAGTTTAGATTCAAACCCTGACCTAGATGATTCATTTAATCTGATTTATACAGCTGCCCATCTCACATGAAGTGATTCTGGGGGGAGTAGGATAAGGAAAACAATAACTATACAAAAACAACCATTGTTAATAGTAGAAAAAGTTGGTAAAATTTACCAAGCACCAAGCATAGAAAAGAGTAAATAATATTTCCAACAATGGGCCCATCTTAAAATGTCATAGTTCCCCTGGGGCCTCCAAGCCTGATGGTGTAACCAAATCTGAGGGACTTCTAGATCGAAGTCCTTCAAAAAGGAAAGGAGATGAGATGGAATCACTAGCTAGAGTGGGAAGAGGGGGCCAAGCTTAGAGCCCTGTCACAGCAGGAAATAATTTAGATTGGATTAGATTAACAAAGTTGGAAGGGATCTTGTAGGTCAACTAGTCCAGCCCCAAGCAGGAAACCCTACACCATTTCTGACAGATGGCAGTCCATCTGATCTTCCTTCTCCAAGAATCTCTAAATCCATCGTCATCATCATCATCATACTTTATTGTCATTGTATGAATATACACAGTACACAGTACACATACAACAAAATTCACATAACACCCAGAGACCAGACCCAACATGCACACACAAAAGACAATCCCCAAGCACACCCCCACCCACCAAGGTTCCCCAGCCCCTAAAAACACAAAAGCCTCCACACAACACACTGTCCAATAGCTCACTAATGATGTCCCTTAAGTTCATTGTTAAGTGCAATTATAGCCCTGGGGTAAAAACTGTTCAGAAATCGTGTAGTCCAAGTTTTAATTTTTCTGTATCTTCTGCCAGAAGGCAACGGTTCACAAAGATTGTCATTCAAAACAATAACCAAGAATCCAGAAATCATCAAGTAATCCAGATAGTCCCGAGTTATATCTTCTTATTTCTTTTTCGACTTTCCCTTCCTGGGGTTTTTGTTGCGATATTTCACTTAGAATGTATCTTTTGGAAGTCTTGTTGAGATTTTGCTGTAAGTTCTTTTTTAATTCCAGGCAGTCTCCTCCCTTCCAGATCCTACCCTTTTGTTCTTTTTCTCTCCTTTCCTGTTTTCAAAAGCTTTTAATTATCCAGAAATCTTTATTATCCCTTTGAATTTTTATTTTCAGCATTAAATGCCTATTGATGTCAAAGTGAATTTTTTTCCAATTTCTTGCTTAAGTCTCTTAGCTGTCAGTATAGGAAAAGGAGAAAACCAAATCTTTTCCCTTTTCTCTCTTCTTCGCAGCTTAAAAATCTTCTTAGGGCACAATGTTATTGTTTTTTAATAGTTTCAGTTCCAGGGTACCTTATTTGTTGCTTTTGCTGTTTGACCCGGTCAACCAAAACTTTCTCTTCTTATCTTCCTTCTGCACATTCTTTTCCGGTCGAATTCTTCTTTGTGGTGGCCATTTCTGACCACCGCTGCAACCGCCTTTGGGAAAGGGAGTAATGGCCAGCTGGGGAGGAGAGATGCGGCTCTCCTCGACCCTGCTGGTGGTCTCCCCCCTCTTCACCCCCTCTACGGGGTGGCTTAGCCCCGAAACCAGCCAGCTCGGGGCGCTCCAGCGGCGAGCATGGATCAAAGCCTCGCAGAGATGAGGTTTCGGTCTGTCGCTGAAGAACCTCAAACCGTAATCCAACAGTTCACAAAGTTTGTAAGCAGGATGGGTAGAGTCTCTGAGTATGTTGTGCAACTTCCTCAAATAGCGAGATGCGAAGATGTCATCCAGGGCTGGTAGCTGGACCCGATGATATTCTGGGTAGTTTTAATTATTCTCTGTAGAGTTTTTTTGTCTGCTACAGAGCTGCTGCCATACCACTCCAGAATACCATTCATCAGGACACTCTCAATGGTGCTGTGGTAGTAGGACAGAAGTAGATGCTGAGATAGATTTATCTTCCTGAACATTCTCAAGGAAGTACAGCCTCTTCTGTGCCTTCTTCACAAGCATGCTAGCTTTCATAGTTGATGAAAGGTCCTCCAAGATATAAGTGCCCAGAAATTTAAAATCTGGCTTTTCCCAAGCGAATGCAGTTAGTCTGATGAGATTCATGTAAACAGGCATGCAGCAATAAAGAAGTAACCTTAGTCAGTTCATAGTGTAGTTCTGGTTCTTTGTGCCTGACATGGGCTAACGGTTAATGTCCAGGGAGAAAAGGATCCACAAGGCGGGCACCATGGGCAGAGATGGTCTTCCCAGCACCCACCCTGGGCAAAGATGGGGACCTCCTGGCACCCATCAAGTGTAGGTCCCAAGCATAACTTGTCAACCTGATCTAATGGAACAGCAGATATAATCGTGGAGAAGTGGTCCTTCAGATAAGATTTTAGAATATTGGGAAATAGCTTCATAACCTTCCCATTTCTTTCAAACTATCTTATTTCATAAAGCTAGAATAGAAGTTATATGCTAACTCAGTGGTTTTTAAGGAAAGATGGGGAAGATGAGGTGTATCTGCAGTAAGAGGTTTCCCATTCCAAATCCATTCTGCAGTGGATTTATATCACAATAAATCCATGTTTATTGTTAAGAAGCATAGTAATTGTTAGTAAAGGCAGGAAGAATTATAACGATCAGAGCAAATGCAGAAGAAAAGAATAAAACCTTTTGTTTTTGTTTTTTGCTACAGTCCTGAGGTTTATCAATCTTCTCTTCATCATTCTCTTGCATTAGAAGAAAAACATTTCTGTCAGATACAACCTATCTATACTTCATTCTTCTAATCCATTCAATTTCATGGTTGCTTTTAAATGCATTTAATCTTAGAACTTTAGAGTTGGAAGCAGCCATTGATTCTAATTTTCTGCACAGTGCAGGAATCCTAATTAAAACACCCTCATTTTATAGCTGTTCAGCTTCTATTCTTAAGACATCCAGTCAAGGTAAATGTTTGGGTAACTGGCTTCATAACCAAACTTTTTTTTAGGAAGTTTGTCCTCACGTTTGAGATCAATTTGATTAATTACCGAACCGGTAGAAATGCTGGTTGAATCCCACCCCTGCCTTGTAGTGGATTTCTGTTTGCCTTTGTCATGCATATGTGACTCTTTAACAGTAGTTTGGGGCTTTGGAGAGATTTATGCCATGGGAAAAAGGATTGATTTCTCTGCAGGAATCTATGTAGCCAACCTCAAGCTTTATAGCCCACCATTGTGATAAGATTAAATGACAGTTTGTGGCACGATGCAATTATCATTTGGATCATGGTAAACTGTTGTGCTGTTGGCCAATAAGGTTATTTGTCTAGATGCTAGTAAATCTGGCACAATGTTTATTTTGTTTGCACTTGTAGATAGTACTAGCACTCAGACTTATATACCGCTTTACAGTGCTTTACAGCCCTGTCTAAATGTTTACAGAATCAGCATTTTGCCCTCAACAATCTGGATCTTCATTTTACCCACCTTGGAAGGATGGAAGGCTGAGTCAACCTTGAGCCTGGTGAGATTCGAACTGCCAAATTGCAGGCAGCCAACTGTCAGCAGAAGTAGCCTGCAGGACTGCACTCTAACCACTGAACCACCGTGGCTCATAATATGTTCAAAGGAAGCATTTGCACCAAATACGTTGTTCTATTTATTTATTTCTATTCCACCTTTATTATTTTTATCAATATCTTAAGGCAGCAAACATGCATAATACTCCTACCTTTTCCTGTTTTCCCCACAATCACAATTCTGGGAAGTGAGTTGGGCTGAGAGAGAGAGAATGACTAGCTCAACATCACTCAGTTTTGGCTTTCATGCCGAAGACAAGACTAAAACTCTCCATTTCCAAAGTTACCCAGCAGACTTCCATGCTTAAGGTTAGATTAGAATTCAGAGTCTTTAACAGATTAACAGAGTTGGAAGGGACCTTGTAGGTCATCTAGTACAACCCCCCGCCCAAGCAGCAGACCCTACACCATTTCTGACAAATTGCAATCCAATCTCTTCTTGAAAACCTCCAGTGATGAAGGCAACTTCTGTTCCATCTCACTGTCAGAAAAATCCTCCTTATTTCCAGGTTGAATCTCTACTTGTTCAGTTTCCAATCATTATTCTTTGTCTGGTCTTCGGGTGCTTTGGAAAATAGCTTGAAAATAGCCCCTCCTCTCTGTGGCAGCCCCTCAAATATTGGAAGACTGCTTTCATGACTCCCCTGGTCCTTCTCTTCATTAAACTAGCCATGCCCAACTCCTGCAACTGTTCTTCATATGCCTCCTGGTTCTAGTTTGGTGCCTTCACCATTAGTCCAAACTGTCTCTTTGTTAGTTTTGTTCATATGGATCATCAAGTAAAACCAAAGAGTGTAAGATATGGTTGGTATCATTCTTACACTATGACCTTGGAAGTAATTTTTAAGGTTACAATAGCTCAGCTACCTTGGAGAGGAGGGCAGAAGTTATTAGCAAGAACATCTAATTGAGTGAGGCAGACATCCAGATGTAGTTAAGATGTACTATCCCACTTAAGCTAGTCATCAGTTAATTAAACAGAAACAAAACAAAGCAATCTTAGCATCCGCCGGAGTCATTTTTCTTTATATTCTTCTAGGAGAACAATTGATTTATACAAATGAAGCCAAGTGAAATGTGTTTCAGCTTTCGATGAATGGAGCTTCTTCTCTGACATAGTGATAGAAGTATTTTTTGCTCCTCAGCCGGTTATGCAATATCCTTTGTCAAGGAGAAAAAAAAAGGGGGGGGGAGAAAATCTGACTGTTTTTATCAGATTATGTAATCTTTTCACAGGTTCTATCGACTCACCAAACCAGTGAACCGCAACAGTATTTTCTGTTACATTATCTATTTAATTTCTGGTGGAAAGGGAAGCAACTGAAGTGTGTGAATGCAACACTCTTAATAATAACTTTAAAAAGGATCAAGTATTACTTAAAATATTAACTTGAAAAGGAATAAATATGAGTTACCCTATGGTAAGATGGACAGCAAATACATTTCATAAATAAATATATTGCTGCAATTTACCTTTTTTCCTCCTTCAAATATATGATTGTTGGGACGACTTGCATTAATTACAACACTAATAAAAGCTACATAAATGTTTAAGTCAGCTACATAAAGTTTTAATTCTATGGTTCTATGGTTTAATTCTATGGTTAATTCAGATTATACACCCCAAACTTTTATCATTGTTGTGGTTCGCTGGCATCAGGTGCAGATGGCTGAGGAGAGCGAGGACTCAGATGAGGGGCCAGGACCATTAGGGAGTGGACTGCTGCCTTCAGAGATTGTGGGGGCTGGCAGCAGCAATGAGGAGGTTCCCGAGGAGCCTGTGCCAAGTCCACATGAGCGCAGGATGATTCGTAGAAGAGAACAGCTGGAGCAGCACAGGCGACTCGGGAGTAAGAATGCTAAGTAATGGCCCCTCCCACCAGGAAATATAAGCCTGGTTTCAAAGGGCAAAAAGCAAAAAATGTTCGAAGGAACAAGCATTGTGTGTAGACACTCCGGCTTATCTGAATAATTCTGTCAAGGCTTTTCTGGTTGGACTAATTGGCTGAAAGCCATCTTTTATCTACAAAGAAGTTTATTTGTAGATTAAAGCTGTGAAGGTTTGAGTTACTGAGTTTGTTTGAGATTTTCTTGCTGGTAACTGGGTTGGGTCAGAACAATCATCTACATTTAACAACCCCATAATCCCATGTTTGCAAACTGGCAAATTTTGATTTAATCTGATTTTTAACTTTATTTCTAAGTTGTTGTTTTTTTGTTAAGAATGATTTTTTTTTACTTTCTGCCCCCCTGTCGCCTAAGAAAACCACTTTCATAGCAAGCAACTCAGGGACAGATAAAATTCTACCCTCTGCACCCCTTGGTTATGTTTGAAAAATAGAGACCAAGATTCTCCTTTGCAACTACATCAAATACATCATGTGGCTTTGTTTTGATTCTACCATGCTTTGCAGTCGTAACGATGCTGTGAGAAAAAGAATTTCAGTCCGGTTCTTAGCTATCTTATTTTGCTTTTATGTTCCACAAAATTGACATTCTCTAAGGAAGACATCACCTGTACATTAGTGGCTTTGTTTTAATGAGAATTTCTGGCTGGTAATATTTTAATATGTGAGCTGAGGACTTCAGGGGAACCTTTATAAGGATTAGCTCACCTTATGTATTACTGGAGATGGATTCATCTAATAAGTGTGAGAATTACCCTGCTGGATTCCAGTCATAAATTTGTGTGTGTGAGATGAGATAAAAAAACAAAACAAAGCTATCCTAAATTCATTCCATCCAGGCTCAGGGTCTGTTCCATGCGTAAACATTGATGTGATAACTAAAAACTACCTTATGCTAGCAGGAATCCTAAAAAAATGGGAGATATTACGTTTGCATTCTTGGTGGGTTTCATCCTTATACTCCTTACAGTGTGAATCTCAAAGGGCTCCCAAAAATCATTTAAAAAATCCATGTCACCCTTTCAGGTCAACTTTAATTAACTCAAAAGTAAACAATGAGCTATAAGTAAGGACCAGGGGAATGAGGAGTTATTGTTTGGACTACAAGCCATCTGCTTCTCAGGGCATTTTGGGAATAATTGTTAAGATAGCAGGCTAGAATTTGTTTGTTGTTTTGTTTGAGCTTGGTGGAAATAACTTAAAAAAACTACTTACTGATGGTTGACTGTCCTAATCCTCTTTTTCCCCCTCCCTTCCAGGTCTCATAAAATTTGATGAAAACTATTTTTCAAAGGAGATGAGAATGTTGGTGGAAACCTCATGGTGTTTTGTACTCATTTAATTACAAGAGGAATGTGTTCCCTCTTTCATTCACTGCAGTCATCCTTCTATTGATTTGCTCTTTTCATGGCTCCCCGTGCTTTCATTAAATCTCAAAGGAAGAGATGAGGAACAAACTTGGCTGAGGTTTTCCCAATAGAATTAGTACACCATTATAAAGGCTGAGTCCATGTTTTATTGGGGGGAAAAAATGGCTAAGTTTACATAACCCATAAAACAAATCACAATAGGGCAACAATGATTCCTGAATCTGGTCCTTCTCTCTCCATGCTGTGTTTCCACCTAAGAGAGGTTCTTTCCTTTAATGGGGAAACATGGAAGAAGTAAACTTTATAGCTGACTGAAGTACGAGATGCCCAGAAGCCTTGTAACCTAGCCTAATTCATGGTTTGTTGTGTCATGTAAAACCCAAAACATCGGATTAATTAAGCAAACCCTTATGGGGTCACCCATGGCTAAGTGCTATGTGAATGGGCTGGAGGTATCTGGAAGGTCTCTTTTAGAAGGACCTCTGGAATTCAAGAAGGTTCTGGTTTTTTAGAACATCCCAGGAAGGGACACTGGCTTTAATGAAACTTATCTGTGTCTCCAAACCATTGCACACTTCAGTGAAGATTTCCAATGGTTGCTGGAATTGGGTAGATCTAGTCTTATGAAAAGAAGGACTAGGGGTGACATGATAGCAGAGTTCCAATATCTCAGGAACTGCCACAAAGAAGAGGGAGTCAAGCTATTTCCCAGAGCCTCTGAAGAAGCAATGGGTGGAAACTAATCAAGGAGAGAAGCAACCTAGAACTTAGGAGAAATTTCCTGACAGTTAGAACAATTAATCAGTGGAACAAGCTGTCTCCAGAATTTGTAAATGTGTCAACACTGGAGGTCTTTAAGAAGAGATTAGATAACCATTTGTCTGAAATGGTATAGGGTTTCCTGCCTAAGCGGGTTGGACTAGATGATCTTCAGGGTCACTTCCAACTCTGTTATTCTATTCTAATTATATAAATGAAAGATTGTGGCAGAAGCAAGCAGAAGAGATGCTGGGCTCTTCAGAAGAACAGTGATGAGTTTGTTTCATTTCAGAGCTGATCTCAATCTATAGGGCACTTGTGCCAGTTATACAGAAACCAGTTATTCTACTTTAAGAACAATATCAGGTTTGCTTTCTAGTATATTGTTTGATGAGTTTAAAAAATGAAAATAAAGTTCAAACCAGGGACACCATACCAATCAAAGAACTTTTAACTGCCTTTCCATCGGGTTATTTCGGAGTGAAGCACCCTGAAAACATAGGGGAAATTTTTGAAATATGACATTATATTAAAAAAAGTCAAAGGACTTCTCCAGATCCTTGCTAATGCCTCCAGAAACTGCTTATCCTTGCAACAATCCAACCATTCATCTTCAGGTCCAGCTGGCTTGCTTGCTCAGCATGAAATAGTCACTGGAAAGCAAGAAAAATCTATATGCCAAAGTGTCAAATCTATGAGCCCTATGCAGGTCATGAAATGGCAGCAAATTCTTGCTGATCAGGTTTTTAAAGAATCCGCCTACTTGAAGAGTTTCTTCAACCTATAATTTAGCTATCTTCTTTCAGGGAAGTAAATGACCCATGATTAAACCAACCATCCTCCATCTGGTATCCTTCTATGGCTATTTCCAGTCATAGTGCTTAAAAGAGTAGGTTTTTTTTTTTCCCCACTCATGAAATACTGAACAATTGCAAAGGCTAGAAGAAGTTACACAAGAGAAGTAAAGCGATGTGTCTATTTTATTTTTAGTAGGAGGCAGGGGTGGGATTCAGTAGGTTCTGATCACTTCTGGAGAACTGGTAGCAGAAATTTTGAGTAGTTCGGAGAACCGGCAAATGCCACCTCTGACTGTCCCCATCTATTCTCTACCTCCTGAGTCCCAGCTGATTGGCTGCGTCTTCTCTTGTTGCCCTGCACAGGAGAACGGAACTGGAAAGTAGGTTAGTGGGATGTGGAGGGAATGGGATTTTTGCAGTACCCTGCCCCTGTCACGCACAAGCCATGCCCACCAAGCCACGCCACGCCCACCACACTACATCCACAGAACCAGTAGTAAATTTTTTTGAATCCCACCACTGGTACTAGAAGGACTATGCTTCTGACTTCATTGAAACTTAGGATTCTTATTGAAGAACGGAAGAGCCCTAACAGCCGAAACCTTCATACAAATGTTTAAGCTATTTCTATTTCAATGTGTTTTTCAATCCAGAAAAGTGAATTGTAAGTGGTGACTAGAAGAAGATATTTTCCTACCATGGCTCTTACCTTCTGGAGCATCTTGCCTTTCGAGGGTTGGGTACCCTCTTCCACCTTCTTTGGCACTCCAAAAGGCCTTGAAGACGTGCTGATGGAGTGAAGAACACCTCCTCCTTGTGTGTGCTTTTCTCCCTCCCTTCTTCTCTCTCCTGCTTAGTTTTATTTTAATTGAGTTTTTCTTTTTAAATTTAAGACCTTTATTTATTGCTTTCATGTCTTCTACTGCATTTTATTAAATGTCTCTGTAAATTGGAGTCCGGACTGTATTGTAACTCAGATTCCTAACAGCATAGTCCACAGAGGGTATCAGATTAGGAAAAAAAGAAGAAAACTTGGTTCATATTCTGCAATAATTCACTGGAGGTTAAAACATACGATAAAAAGAGCTGGGCATGGCTCGTCTAGTGAAGAAAAGGATCAGGGGAGAAATGATAGCAGTCTTCCAATATTTGAGGGGCTGCCACAGAGAGGAAAGGGTCAAGCTATTTTCCAAAGCACCTGAAGACCAGACAAAAAAATAATGGATGGAAACTGAACAAGGAGAGATTTAACCTGGAAATAAGGAGAAATTTTCTGACAGTGAGAACAATTAACCAATGGAACAGAAGTTGCCCTCGGAAGTTGTGGGGGTGCCATCACTTGAGACGTTCAAGAAGAGATTGGACTGCAATTTGTCAGAAATGGTGTAGGGTTTCCCGCTCGGGCAGGAGGGTTGGACTAGATGACCTACAAGGTCCTTTTCGACTCTCTTAATCTGAATTCCTCTTTTTCCTCTTTTTCCCCCAGTGTTGATTTTTATCTTTCTTTCTATTTGGCTTGGCACTCACCTTGACTGGCTTGGTATCTTCAGGAAGTCACACGAACGTAACTGTTATAAAGTCTGCCTTATGTATTAATTTAGCACATTAAGTAATCATAGTGGCTTTTTATGCTTATTTAACCCAATCTATGGCTTAACTCCAGATGAGAACTCAGCTTTATCCCACGGATTGTTAAATTGGAGGCAGTTCCACCTTGAACAGAAAAAAAAAATGTCATACAATCAGAACATGGGAATTGTGGTTTTCTAGCCTAACACTAGACAAAGAAATGCCTTGTAGAGAAACTGGCAGTTTGGTTTGGTTCATAAGAGCAAACATTGGTTTTCTTTCCATGAGCATAACTGTATGATTTTTTTTTCTTTTGGTACATTGGAGAAAAGTTTAGCATACATGTTACTAAAATTATCTGTGAGCAAATTTAGATTGTATGATTTTTTGGGGGGGATGGAGGCAAACAATAATTGTTAGATATTAATATATTCTGTCCTGTAATCATTTATGACTCAATGGATTAAATAAGGAAAGCAACTTCTTTTGTTTTATGATTATCAAAAGACTCCAGTACTTTGAGGTTAATATGTTTCTCCTACATGGGGATTTTCAGATTCACAATTATCTTATCCTTCTGCCAAGGAGTTTTGCAGATAAATTAAATTGCCTTTCCAGATAAAGGAATTAAAATAATGAAAAGGCGAAGGGAAGGAACAAAAACGCCACTTGCTTTTGTTTTATTTGGAGCCAAACACGTTTAAATGAAAGGAAACAAGGCTAACCGTATTTGTACAATTTATCTGCACGTGAGTCCAGCATTATTACATTTCCCTCTGTGATAATGCTGGCACACGCTGTGTTAAATTCTGTTTTGCAGTTTCTCAGAAGTTTGTCTGAAAAAGAGGCTTCTGATTTTATTTTATTTTTTCTTGCTTGCAGGGTGCTGGTAAAGGAATGTAAAGTTCTTGTTGGGCACAGGGAAGGAACGAATGAGCCATTAAAGGGGACATTTGCGGAAAAAAAGGTTGCATGGTTTTGAGAAAGAGACAAGCCTAAGAAAGAATAACTCACTTGGTTTTTTTTTTGGTGAGTATAAAAAGGGACAGAGCAACTTGGACAGGCTTTCAAGATTCTGTCATTCTATCTTGGGATAATAAAAGTGCTTTCCGGGAATTCTTGCCATGCCTGTTTCTCGACCCTGCCTTCTTGGAAGAGGTGACACCAGTCTTTATTTTATTTATTTATTTGATTTGCCAATTGTTTACAAGATAATAAGTATAAGTGTATACATAGTTGTGAATACATGAAATGGGTACATATAAGAAAAATAAAAGAATAAGAGAAACAATAGGACAGGGACGGTAGGCACGTTGGTGCGCTTATGCACGCCCCCTACAGACCTCTTAGGAAAGGGGTGAGGTCAATAGTAGACAGTCTAAGGTTAAAGTTTTTGGGGTTTGGGGAAGAAACTACAGAGTCGGGCAGAGTATTCCAGACATTGACCACTCTATTGCTGAAGTCGTATTTCCTGCAATCAAGTTTGGTGCGGTTAACTTTGAGTTTGTATCTATTGTGTGCTCTTGTGTTGTTTTGGTTGAAGCTGAAGTATTCATTGACAGGTAGGACATTGCAGTGTATGATTTTATATACCATACTTAGATCTGACCGAAGGCAACGTAGTTCTAGGTTTTCTAGGTCTAGAATTTCAGTCTTGTTCAATAGAAGGCACGACACTCACATACTTCCTTCTTCTCCCTGCTTGGTCACTAAACAAGGGCACAACACGGCTCCATCTGCAAGAATTTATCTGAAATTTTCTTCTTGACACTTATGTTTAAGTCCATGAGTTTTCACAAGAAGGAAGGAAAGGGGAGGGGAGAGGAGAAAGGAAGGGAAAGGAAAGGAGAAAGGAGAAAGGGAAGGGAAGGATGAGGGAAGGAAGGGAAGGAAGAAAAGGGGAAGGGGGAGAAGGGAAGGGAGGGAGAGAGGGAGGAAGGAAAGGGAGGAGGGAGGGGAAGGAGGAGGCAGAGAAAGGAAAGGAGAAAGGAAAGGAAAGAGGGAAGAAAGGAAGGAGGGAGGAAGGAAGGAAAGGAAAGGAAAGGAAAGGAGGAGGGAAGAAAGGAAAGGGGAAAGGGGAGGAGGGGAGGAAGGGAGGGAAGAAAGGGAGGAGGGAAAGGAAGGAGGGAGGGAGGAAGAGAAAGGAAAGGAGAAAGGAAAGGAAAGAGGGGAGGAAGGGAAGGAAGGGGAGGGGAAAGGGGAGCAGGGAAGGGAGGGATGGAGGAAGGAAAGGGAGGAGAGAGGGGAGGGAGGCAGAGAAAGGAAAGTAGAAAGAAAAGGAAAGAAGAAAGAAAGGAGGGAGGGAGGAAGGAAGGAAGGAAAGGAAAAAGGAAGGAAAGGAAGGAAAGAAGGAAAGGGGAAGGGAGAGGAAAAAGGAAGGGAAAGGAAAGGAGAAAAGGAAAGGAAAGGAAAGGAAAGGAAAGGAAAGGAGGGGGGAAGGAAGGAAAGAGGAAAGGGGAGGAGAGAGGGGAGGGAGGGAAGAAAGGGAGGAGGGAGAGAAAGGAAGAGAAAGGAAAGGAAAGAGGGAAGGAAGGAGGAAAGGAAAGGGCCTCTTCCCTCACCTCACTGCATGGGATTATTTGGCCTGCAAATTTCTTTTAAATACATCACATTAAGGCCTTCCTGCTTTCTGTCATTCTTGAAATGCCTGTGACTTTTCTCTATGGCTCTGATATCACTACTGAGCCGTGAGCAACGTACAGCTTTGTTTGTTTGGTGCTTTCAGCCCCACAGCCTGGAGAGCGAAGCTATTTTAATAGGGGCAGGGGAAAAAAAATATTGTTCCGTTCCCATTTTATCATGAACCAATTCATGTTTCCTCAACTGATGTTTGTGAGTTGCGGTGCAATTATATCTTGCTAGGCATAGTTTGAAATTTATTTATATATAAAAGGTTTTTGCCTGCCAGCTACTTCCTAGAGCTTCGGGTAGTTTACAATAACAGCGAGAAAAGAATAAAGCACAATTGAATCCCCTAACTAATTAAAAGAGGGCCCTTTTATCCTCACTACCCAAACACCCTGTGAGCTTTTAAATGCCCTTTTAAAGGGCAGAGAGTTGGGAAATGGGATATTTGAATAGATTTCCACTGCCTTTACAGTTCATAAGGGTGTGAACTATACCCTCCCTTAAACTGGCAGATCGTCTAGGCCAAAACTGCTGTGAAAGACAAGTTTGTGTGTTTCTGGGAGCTGAGCCATGTAGGTTTTATAGGTGATAATGACACTTCGACCTGGACTTGGAATCAGCACAAAGACCAGATCATTGGTGTCACACAGTTATGTCTGCTACTTCCAGTTAAAAGAAGCCTCAATGCATTCGGGGCCACTCAAAGCTTTTGCATTGTCTTAAAAAAAAAAAAAAATGAATTGGGAAAATGAACTGGAGGTGAGAAAATAAGCTGAAAACAAGCTTCAGAGGGACACCTGGTCCCATGTTCTATTAGATCACTTCCATTTATTGTCAGCTTTCACAATCCAAAGACACAAGAGCTCAGGCATGTTGAATTGAATGGGTGTTTTCCATTTCCAGAAGTCAACTTAGAGTTTAAAGAGACAGGGTCTCTGGTAATGGTGGTTGATGGTGGCTTCGTTTAACACTGGTGATGTTTAGTGTGAAGGCAATCCCGGGAATTGAATATGTTAATGTCAAGCATTGGTTCCCTTGAGACAATCTAATAATTGTTTGCAGCCACTCATGTTTTGTAATGTGGCTCCTGTTTTATCCCACAAAGCCAAATCATATCCTCATCCTTTTCCTATACAAGGAAATATGTTGGGTGAAGCAATTATCGGAAGTGATAGATGGCACAATGTTAAGTTCCTATCAATTAATTCCACATGAATGAACAGTACTTTCCATGAGTTGATTTTAAAAAAAAGGATTGTCCCAATTAGAAAAACAAAACATTTCTGTGTAAATTATTAACTAAGTCTGCTCTACAATTTGCTAATATGAAGAAAGAGAGAGAGGGAAAGATTAGATTAGAAAATTGGAATGGGAATAAGAATAGAATAGAATAGAATAGAATAGAATAGAATAGAATAGAATAGAATAGAATAGAACAGAATCAACCTCACTCTGTTATACAGGATACCATCTCCAACTCCATTCTCAGGGAGAGAGAGAGAGACTTTTGGCTTCATGCAAGGAAAGCAGCAGAAGCAGAAGAAGTCTTTCTTTCTCTCCCTCAAACTCCTCCAGAAATGTGTCTTTGTGAGACTTGTCTCACCAGTACAGCCTCTTGGAGCAGGATGCCTTGCAGGGTCCCAAAGACTCATTTCTGGCAGAATTTGGGGGAGAGAAAGAAAGACTCTTGCTGCTTTCCTTGCGTTCAGCCAAAAGCAGAAGAAGAAAGAAGTGGAAAGAAGCAGCCCAGTGGCCAGGCGAGGTGCATGGGGGAAGTGGGGCAAGTTCACCCCCTCCACCCTCCACCCCCACTACCTCGTGTTGTTCGCAATGCAAGCGACACAAGCCTTGTGTTCTCATGGGCCATGTGGGCGGCGCAGCCTTGTGTTCCTGTGCAGCTTGGATCAATTGCTTTGGAGGGTGTTTTGAGGGTGACATTTCTCTGCGGACCACCAAAATTTTCTCGCAGACCACCAGTGGTGGTCAGTGGTGACCACTCATCTAGTTAGGTAATGAAAAGTCTGCAAGAAAACAACCAAGCTCAGATAGCACTGAAGACCCCTCATTTCAAACTGAAGTACAATTTGTATCAAGAAGAGAAGAGAATGATGAGTATCAAAGATGATGAGTACCAAATAAAGTTTTTCAATAGGGAATAATGTAGTAAGTCATAAGGCAGCCAACACGCACAAGTTCCAGTTTATGCACTGAGTACCAAGCAGACAATGAGTACTGGGACAAAATGTGTTGAGTATCACATTTGATGAGTTTCAATTAGCAGTTGAGTACCTACTGGTATATTCATTCATACCTACCGGTATGTATTTTTGATTGCAGCATTGATCCTGAAGCAGGGCTTACTCATGTATGCTATCTGAATTTTACCCATAGTAGTGCAATTGTCAGACTCTTTGGACTGGTCCTTGAATCCTCTGGGTTACATGAAAAGAATAGTTGAGATGAGTTAAACTTGTTAACGGGAGAGTTTTCTGACAGTGAGCATAACCTCTTCTGGGCCTCCTCATGAGAAGTGGTTTTATTCACAGACTATTTTAATATTTGAAGGAGATCAGGTGAATTGATGCTTTGCATGCAAGACAACAGAGAGTTATTTCAGTATTTTGAGCATGTTTCTGCACTCCTATTTATTGGACCATTGACTTCAATGAAAGAGAGAGAACATTTGACAGCAATAAATGGAGGAAATCACATGAAACTTACTTTCCCCCCAAGCCTCTAATTTGTAGAATAACTTGCCTTCCCGTCTCAGTGTGCATCTGTTTATCAATCAATCAGTCAGGGCAGAGAAATGCTGCCAGAGGAAACCCGTATATTAATGGACTGTAGCTCTCAGTTTCTATCACCATTGGGCATCTCTTCCTAGAGATATTTGGAATGGTATTTCATTAACATCTGGAATGTCAACGCATGCCTATACATTATGGCAGAAGTATAAATAGTGTAGCTTCGGAGGGGGGAAACGATGAGTGGAGAAATCATGTAAAATATATATTTTAAGTTATCTGAAGCATGAGGGATTCCCCTTCCCCATTAAATCATCCATGACATTTATTGATAAGAATTTTTCAAAACCACAACAACATGAGGAGTTGTTGATGATCAAAATGCTCATTCAATTATAGGAGAAACACTCTCTTTGGTGAGGCCACATTTGGAATACTGAACAACAGATTAATGGAGTTGGAAGGGACTTTGAAGGTCTTCTAGTCCAACCCCATGCTTGAGCAGGATCACTTCAGACAAATGGTTATCCAGTCTCTTCTTAAAAACCTCCAGTGTTGGACAATTGCAACTTCTGGAGGCAAGTTGTTCCACTGATTAATTGTTCTCACTGTCAGGAAATTTCTCCTTAGTTCTAGGTTAATTATCTCCATGATAAATTTCCACCCATTGCTTCTTGTCCTGCCCCCAGGGGCATTGGAGAATAGCTTGACTCCTTCTTCTTTATGGCAGCCCCTGAGATATTGGAACATGTTATCATGTCACCACTAGTCCTTCTTTGCATTGAACTAGACATACTCAATTCCTGCAACCATTCTTCATATGTTTTAGCCTCCGGTCCCCTAATAATCTTGGTTGCTCTTCTCTGCACTCTTTCTAGAGTCTCCACATCTTTTTTACATCATGGCGACCAAAACTGGATGCAGTATTCCAAGTGTGGCCTTACCGAGGCATCTTGTATCTGTACATTCGGCAGTGATGTGACTGTCACATTTGATACCAAATATCAGGTATCCTTTATGTTGTATTAGAACACTGCTATTATGTCACCCCAGTCCTTCTTTTCATTAAACTAGGCATACCCAATTCCTACAACCTTCTTCATATGTTTTAGCCTCCAGTCTCCTAATGTCTCTAGTTCTGATTACCATGATTTAAAAAAAAAAGATGCTAAAGTCCTAAAAAGAATGCAAAGAAGACCCCAAAGAGAAGGGGGAGACAAACTTGTATGATGAACAGCTAAGGGAACTACATATACTTAACTCAGGGGAAACATCATAGCATACTTGAAGGGCTGTCACAAGAAAGAGATCCTTCATTTATTCTCCTTAGTACCTGAAGGTAAATCAAGAAGCAATAGGTGGAAACTTATTAAAGGGAATTCCAACCTGGAAACATGGAGGAATTTCCTAATAGCAGGACAGATTAATTAATGGAAAAGGTTCTTTCCTGGAATTGTGGGGGGTGGCTCCATTGCTGGAGGTTTGGTCACCAATTGTCCAGGGTGGTATAAGGACTGCTACATTCTCTTCCTGCCCTATGATTCTATCTATCTATCTGTCTGTCTGTCTATCTATCTATCTATCTATCTATCTATCTATCTATCTATCTATCTATCTATCTATCTATCTATCTATCTGTTCTGACCCAACCTGGTTCCAAGACAGCAAACATAAGACAAAAGTAGCAGCCCTCATCTTTTAAGATTTCATTTACGAATTCTGTTTCCTCACAGATAAAAGGCTGCTTCTAACTAATTAGCTCCGACAAGAAAGAGCCTTGCCAAGTAGTTTTTCAAGGCTGCCAATTACCCTCAGAAAAGACATAGTTTACAAGAGTTTTCAAATACTAACTATAATGTCCACGAGGCTGAGTTTCAGAACGTCTTTGCCTTCTGCAAAGAACGCTTCTTCAAACCTGGCTTTTATCCTCTTGAGGGAGGGGCCATTACCTTTCAGTCTTACTCCCGAGTCGCCTGTGCTGTTGTAACTGTTCTTTCCTCCAAGCAATCCTTCAGGCACGCGCACTTGACACAGGCTCCTCAGGAACCTCCTCATCGCTGCTGCCAGCCCCCACAATCTTTGAAGGCAGCAGTCCACTCCCTAATGGTCCTGGCCCCTCATCTGAGTCCTCGCTCTCCTCTACTCTCCGTACCTGCTGCTGGCTAACCACAACACTATCTATCTACACACACACACACACACACACAAACACACATTGGAAATAATGCTTTATGATTCTCACTGCAAGTCAACATGTGCAAAAAGAGTTGAAACATAAGTGGGCAGCCAGTTTTGGGAAAACAATTATTTCCCTTCCTCTGAAGGTCTTAAAAACTATATTTTGTAAATTATTCTTGATGTTTTCCTTCTTCTAAGCTAGCTTTTCATTTCTTTACTGTTTTCTCCTCAGATTGCAACAATTGACTGGCTTTCTTTCTATAGATGTGCCTGCCTCTGTGTGTATCTATGTGTATGGTTGTATATATGTGTACACAACACATACACACACACACACACACACACACACAAAACATGATATATTTCTGTAATCTCACCTTTTGGGGTGCTGACAAACCTCGCAAGAATTACCAAGGATTATTAACCGAAATACTTGCAATGCTCCGTCGCTCCCTCTATCCCTAGGGGGGGAAATATTGCATATAAATAGCTCCCAACCTGAGACTGAACGAGTCTTCTGTACTGTTTCTGGTGACTAAATGAATAATTGGTTACTGGAGGTATTGTGGAAGGCAAAGCAAGACTCCCCAGAGAGACCAGAGGGGTGGGTGGGCAAACTTTTGAAAATAGCAGAATTCAGTGCATTTTGTCTTAGATTGACTTTTGCATCAGGGTTCCAGCAAGAAAATTGGGTACAGCTATTCATGCAGAATGAAAAGAAATGGGAATGTGATTGTATAGTGCAGTGGGCAGAAGGGGCTAATGTCAAAGTGTTGTCCTCCTCTCTGAGACAGCAGGTCTGTTGTTGAAGTCTATTCTGGGCCCATCTATCAGGAGGAGGTAATAGTTATAATAATTCAAAATATGCCAGCATGCCTTTTAGATCCTGTCCTTCCCTATTGGATTACTTTGTTCTAAAATAGACAAAAACAAACCGCAAGTGCTTCTACCTACCATATGATGGGATTCCAAAGCAGAAATACCATTTTCTCTTTTTAAAGCAGAAGACATGAAAATGTTTCTTTTTTAAAAAAAAATTATCATTGAAGTTAGGGGGCAAAACGATGTAATTATTCCTGGCACCAGTTCTGGATTCTAGTTATTTTTAATCGGTTCTTGCAAATTAACTTGAGTTGTAGAAACTATCTGTGCACCTTGATCTTATGAAGCTCCTGAAGTTCCTTTGATATCCAGACACAGTTACGGCATTCTATATTTATCTTTGTCATTAGATATAATAAAACAATAACCTGCTTTTTTTAAAAAAAGCAGAGTGTTATTTCTTAAAAAGGGTAACGCTTAAAGAAAAAAAAATGCTTTAGGGATTAATGATCATCCAGTGGATAATTTTTTTTTTTTTGCATTGCTCTGATTTGTCTGTGAGTTTGTGAGCAAAACGCTGTATCACTGGTCCAAATTACTCAACCAGGAACAGATGTTAACATTGTTTCAAGAGTATCTATTTTCCAATTTAATTTATATTTGGATAGAACTGACTCACCCAGCTTGTGATCTATCAATCAAAAGTAGTTACATTTCAGTCCCCTGGAGCTAGTTAAGTCTTTCTAGTTTTAACCCCTGCCCGTCTACAGGTAAAAAGTAAATGTGACTTAACAATTTTTAAGCATCTGCGACATGTCATAATCAAGGTTTCCTAAAAACTGTTAGGAAACCTTGGAAGGTCAGAAAACTCATTTCAGACTCCATTTTTCTTCTTCTTTATTGCTGCACCTGGTAAATATAAGCATTTATTTAGGTTTGTTAGTTGAAAGCCATGTCCTAGGGAACATAAATGAAATAATGCACGGATTATAATTGAACTGGTGAATTGGAATTATCAATATTGGTCTATATATTGGTCTATATTGTGGGATCCAAACAACCAGTCCTTTAGAAGATGTATATCCCTATAGGATGTGTAATTTTAAAATGTGTTGTATGTTCTGAAGATGATTCTTGGATGTGAAGCGAAACATCTTCAAGGAAAGTCCAGTTGTCTTTTGAAATAGCAGCTTTGGGACAACTATGACCTGGGTGACTGAGAATTTCCACAGATATGTGTTGTATGTGTTCATAGAAATGTTCCCTGCTCTGTCTGCGGAGCAGCAATGAGATTATGGTTCTCTGATGGTTCTGTGTTCTACCATAACTTCAGCATTTCTCACCTTTGAGCCACGCTGCTAGGATTTGCTGAAATTACAAATTTGGAGTATTTACAGAGAGCCAACAATTCCTTATCCCATAGATTATGCATTTGGCATGGGTTGTGAAGAATGATACAATTGAACACCACTTATTTCAATATTCTCTCTGTGGTATTTGACAATTGAGCTAATGCTGGCTGGGAAATTATGGAAGTTGAAGACCGTCTGTCTTCAAGTTGCTAAGACTGAGAAAAACTACAATAGAGGAAAATCCAAGATAGTTATTTAAATTAGACATTTTCAGGACATTGTTTTTCCCTAAGAGGTATGATTATGCCATACATCTGCCCATGGCTTTGTCAAAAGGCCACCCAAAGCAGGAACAAATTGTAATGGAAAACTTCTCTTTACAGTGTAATGTTAATACATATGAGAAATTGGCAAGTTCCTTCTGAGGGCCACAGCAAAATTTAATGTAAGATGGTACGAGAATTGGGGAAATTTTTTTTTGAAACGATTACCCTTTTCACGCTGATTTAGTTAGATGCTGAAAAACTGTTCAGCCACTCTTAATCAATATGTGGCAATTCCAGCTGCCTGCTGTTCATTTTCATTTATATTTTAAATAAGAAAAACAAGGAAGTTTGTCTCGTGGGGTTTTGGTCATTGGTATTCTGGATCAGTTGCAGAACCTGTAAAGGTTTATCTTGAGAGGCGTTGAGATTGTGGTGTGTTTGTTTTGGCTTAAAATGTGATAAGGACATTTTCCCAAATAACCCTTTCTTATTTTATTTTGAAAAAAACTATAGGATTAAAAAAAAGCGGAAGAATTGTAGGATCCAAGTTCGTCATCTCTCAATGAATGTTATTCTGGATGAAAGTGGGAAGGAGCTTGCTGCAACATGTAAGGGTTGTCTACAGCAATAATTATATTGATCCAAGTATTACTGATATCAATGGGAAAAACTACATTCTCAGAACTATGAAGTTAGTTTAATTTAGTTGAGTTTGCTTCATTGTCATTGCACCTCTTACAACGAAATTAAATGCCATCTTCATCTACATTATAACTATAAAAATAAAACACAAACACATCCTTCACATTCTACACAATTGAATTGAAAACCCAATATTGCATGAATATTGCACTATACAGTAGAATTCAACAGAGCTACTGCCCTGGGATAGAAGCTGTTTTTCAGCCTATTTGTCCTTGTTTTTATTATCCTGCACCGTCTGTCAGATGGTAATAGTTAAAAAAAAAAAAAAAAAGGTGCCCACTGAGGATGAGATGGACCTTTAAGAATGTTTTGAACTTTTTGCAATTAGGAACAGTTGATGAAAAAAAGAGCAAGAAAGTTTGTATGAACTGAAGGAGCTCAGACAAGACTGAGAATTGAAGGTTGCTAAAACTGGGGGGGGGGATGAAAGTTGAAATATGAAGTATATTTTACACAACAAACCAATTCACTCTGACAGAATGACAGAGTTGGTGGGAACCTTGGAGGTCTTCTAATCCAACCCCTTGCTCAAGTAGGAGACCATACCATTTTGGACAAATGGCTGTCCAGTCTCTTCTTAAAAACTCACAACTTCTGGAGGCATGCCCATCCCATTGATTAATTGTTCTCACTACATTTGCATTCTTCCAAGAGTCTGATAGTACTTTACATACTATTCCTCTTTTATCTGACGGCAATCCAATATATACTGTAGGCTGGTGAGCGCTCAAGATCATTGAGGAAGATCCAATTTATTATCTGACTTGAATTTTAAGTGATATTTTAGAGGAGTGGTTTTCAAATCTATGTGAAAGTGGAATTTCTATATATTTTGGTTGAGTGGAGCTTTGAATATAAATCTCGTAAATTGGAACAAAGTTGGGTCGTGTTCCTAAATTTTGTTACACAGTTCCAGGCTCAAAAGAATACCCCCCCCCCCAACCTCGCAAGTTTCAGCTAGTCCAAATTATTTCAAGGACAGCATATCTAAAGCGGTGATGGATGGTACTATTTCAAATGCATTGGATTTTTTGCAGCAAAATTTGGGAGACACAAACTTGACTTGCGCTGTTTAATATAGACAAATTATCTGGGGATTGGTGTATTATAGGCACCTCTTGAGAACCATTGCTGTTTGTATCTAGGAAGGGCATCATGTATTCATTTAATTGCTTCTTTAGGATTAGAGCATAATTTTCACATTTGATTTTAATTGCATTAATGAAAAAAACCAGTATAAATATAAGGAAAAGGAACCAAACCTTATTTTTTAGCTTACTGGGAGAACTTTGTGTTCTATTTTAGCCTACATATACATGGCACTCATTTATCAATCTTCATTAAATTCATTGGTATTTTATTTCTGTTGTTTTATCCAAAGAGAAATATTTTGCAAAGCCCACTCTTACATCACCTTGTCTTTTGGGTGATCCTCTAGTAGCTATTACAGTCCCACAGTCTAAATGGGTTCACATTTATCAAACTCACTTCAAAGGACATTCATTGGGAACGCCGTAAGATGGCAATATTTCTCTTTGAGAAATGGGCAGGAAAAAAGAAATGGGCATTGTTTGTAGCAATAGTCAGACTTGGGTAGTTTGTCAAGAGCTATAGCGACTAGCTCAAATTGTAATTGCTTATGTTGTTAATTGTTTTTCCTTTTCTTAGTGGCACAAATAATTAGGAATGTCATCAGAAACCTATATAGTCATTTCCTCCCCCTCCATTTCCACTGGCTCTTTTCTCCCATTTCCCAGTGCATGGTGTGTGTTTTTTTTTAATGCTATTTAAATTCTGAAAAATATAAAATGGAATTGGTTAAAAAAAAAGTCTTGGAGGATCAGGCCATCAATAATTGTGACCACATGAAAGCTTTGGATTTATAAACAAAATACAAAATGGAATTCCAAGCTGTAAAAAGGGGCATGCTTCACCTTTTATCTGGTCTTCGAGCTTTCCAGAGACATCTGCAATGCTAAAACAGTACAGGTGCAAATCTGATTTGATTGAGTTGAAAAGGAATGATTTGATTTGGATCTCTGGACTGAGTTGTGAAATTATGTTGGTTTCATTCCTATTTCTAAACTGATTCAAACAATCCAGCATGGACAGAAGCTTTTCAATGCATATTGAGCTGAAGGAATACAGTTCAATTTTATCTGATTTGGGAACTTTAATGAAAAGAAACAAGTATATAAAATATCCAGGAGTGCATGTGGTAGCAGGGACATCTTTCTTCTGTACTAGTGTCCCATGGCAAGATAAAAGAGAAATGCAGAAGAAAACAAAAATAACACAATTGTATATAAATTCATATACATTCTCTAAATAAATAAATGAATTGTTATATTGGTATATTCCATACTGCTATACTCCTGCACATAACTCTTGTTTATCTACTTTCTCATCTATCCAGAGATGCTGTTTCAAAAGGCAACTGATAACATATAATCAGAGTTGGAAGGGACCTTGTAACATATAATCAGAGTTGGAAGGGATTTTGTTTTTTCCTTGAAGACATTTCACTTCTTAGCCAAGAAACTTCTTCAGTTCTGAATGACACCAGACCCACACGCACGAGGGTCACACAAGATGCTACCACCACACTTCCATGTAGAAAGCAGACTCACACCCACACAGAAGATGAGACATGACCACGGACCAGAAGCAGCACTGCAGCTGCATCACTACCCGCTTCAAACCCCTCCGACCCATACATGAAGCAAACTGACGCCCACCATGAAGATGCGGCATGACCACGAATGCAAAGCCAAACAGCAGGATCACAGCTCACCAGCTCAAATCCCCCAGCAACTAAGACTAACCTGAGCACAACCAAGCCCCAACCTGAACAGAACACACCCCCAGCCAATCAGAACACAGCCAAACCCCCAACCAATCAGAACACAGCCAAACCCCCAACCAATGAGAACACACCCCCACCCAATCAGAACACAGCCAAGCCCCCACCCAATCAAGTCACACCCCACTAGCAGTTAAAAGGAAGAAGCAGCTGCAAGCTCACATTACTCCGAGAAGCACAAAGCCGAAGACACAAGCCTGAAGATGATGAATGAGACTTCATAGAAATGTCGCCTAGATACTTCCAATTTTACGTGGGAGAAAACCCGAATAACTACAAAAAAACAGATGGCACACTAGGACACACCATATACCAGAAGAAAACACACACCAACCGCTACCTCAACGCCCAATCCCACCACCACCCAGCACAGATAAACTCCGTGGCTAAAACACTAATTACCAGAACCAAACGCCTGGCAGACAAGACACACATTAAGGCTGAACTATGCACCCTGACTAAAGTACTGACAGCCAACGGCTTCCACAAAAGCAAAATCACCAGCTTGATCCACAAAAACACACTGAAACATAATAGAGACCCAGAAGATGAACAGACCTATGGAACAGCTGTCCTGCCCTACATAAGAGGTACTACAGACAAAATTAGTAAGGTACTACACAGACATCACATCAGGACTGCCTTCAAAACAGACAGAAAAATAGCAGCCATCCTTAGCAACCCCAAAGATAAAATTGACCTGGAAAACCAAGGCATATACGAAGTCCCCTGTGCATCATGCCCGGCCACATACATTGGACAGACCAATAGAAGAATAAGTACCCGCCTGGATGAACACAAAAATGCAGTCAAAAAGCTGGAACACACTTCCTCACTAGTCCAACACATGGAAGCTACAGGTCATAGCATCAACTTCAATGGCACCAAAACCCTGGCCACTATGGAAAACCCTAGCCACAGAGTCATCAGAGAAGCCATAGAGATTGAAAAAGACCAGAAAGCATGAACAGAAGAGATGATTCCACCAGGCTGTCAATCATTTGGAAGCCTGCACTCACAAACAAAAAAATCCCACACCACAAGCCAGGCAAACACCTGGGCACAAACAGATTCCCCTGATACCTCCAGCTCAAACACACCCCAACCAGGCACCCAGATGAAACCCAGCTTCCTAACTAATGATAGCCGTCCATTTACCCGAAGCCAAGCTGCACTAAAGACCTCCATTAAAGTAACACAATGCTGCCAGCCAATCAAGATACAAAAAGAGCCAAAAAGAGACAGAAGATATCAGAAACACCCATCAAGCAGAACACAGCAAACTCCGAGACCAATAAACACAGACCAAGACTCCCAACCAATCAGGATGAAGAAAAACCATTCTGGCACAGCAATAGGCTGCCCCAAATTTAAATCTGAAACCACTGTAAAAGTCTGACCCACAGACGGACACAATACAGAAGCCTGATGATGGCAGATGAGATTCTGCTGAAACGTTGCTACAACTTTAAAAAGAACTACAATGACGTGGGAAAATACCGAACCAAGCCGAACACCATACATGTAAGTACCGCGAAAACTTAAGAAAACAAATATCAAACCTCTACGGGGAGGAAATAAACAGCCAGATCAAAACCTATGAGAAACTGGAAATTAAAAGAGCAGGAATACTATGTGACCTCCAATTCCTACGCAGCTGCAGAGACAACAATACTACACCAACCTGCTTCAAATTAACATTTCATCAAAGCACAGCAGCCACTAAACGTATCCTGAAAAGAACTGAAATGGCTTTACTACGGAGAACGAGCTCCACAGTAAGAGATTCGATTAGATCAGTTAAACAAAGATTTGCTAGCACTACACCTGGAACTGAGCAGCAAAATCCACCTCTACTTTGGGACAAGATAAAACAACTTACAACTTGGAGAGCTGATTCTGAAGGTATTTACAAACAGGAAAAATTATTGAAAAAATTAAAGAAATTAGAACATGACAAGAAAACCCCAACAACTCACAACAACACCTGAAACAATTAGTGCACAACGTTTCCAACAGAGAACTCACCAAAACAGAAACAGATGTTCTAACCAAAGGATTCAATTATGCTATAGCACCCCAAAAAATCCCCACAGAATCCATCATATGTGCAGTAGAATCCAGCCTAACTAAATTAAATACAGATGAAGCTGATAAAATAAGACACCAAGTTGCCAATATCCTATGCACAAGCAAGCCACCCAAAAGCAACTTACAGAAAAATGAAATTAAAGCACTACAAACCCTGAAAAGAGATAGCAGCATAATCATCCTCCCAGCAGACAAAGGAAATGCCACTGTAGTAATGGACAGAAAAGACTACGAAACAAAATTGACAGACCTACTCCAAGACTCCACATACAAACCCATAAACACAGACCCAACCACATATCTGGAAAAATTAACCAAGAAGAAAATTATAACCAGCCACATAAGCAAAGAGATCCAACACACTATTATACCCAGAGAGAAATCTTCCAGATGCCCCAAACTATACGGCCTCCCAAAAATACACAAAGAAGGCATACCTCTCAGACCCATAGTCAGCTCCAGAGGAGCACCACTACAAAACCTAGCCAAATACCTAGCAAAGCAGCTACAGCCCCATGCTGAAACAGCAGCTTCACATGTACAAAACTCATACCACTTCTTGGAAATGATCAAAGATCTACACGTGGAGCAAGAAGATCTGCTTGTAAGTTTTGACGTGGTTTCCCTATTCACTCAAGTCCCGATAAAAGAGACCCTTGAAATCATCAAAAATAAATACCAACCAGCCAAACACCTCATGGAACTAACAGAACACTGCTTAACCAACACATATTTCATATACAAAGGACAAAGATACAAACAAATAGAAGGAGCCCCATGGGATCACCACTGTCACCTGTCATTGCTAACCTGTTCATGGAAGAATTCGAATCCAGAGCCCTGGCCAATGCCATCCTCAAACCCAAACTATGGTTAAGATACATCGATGACACATTCGTGATTTGGCCCCATGGACAAGAAAACCTAAACAATTTCCTAACACACCTAAACAGCGCACACCCCAAAATCAAGTTCACCATGGAAACAGAAACAAACAAACAACTACCATTCCTAGATGTACTAATCTACAAAAAAACAGATGGCACACTAGGACACACCATATACCAGAAGAAAACACACACCAACCGCTACCTCAACGCCCAATCCCACCACCACCCAGCACAGATAAACTCCGTGGCTAAAACACTAATTACCAGAACCAAACGCCTGGCAGACAAGACACACATTAAGGCTGAACTATGCACCCTGACTAAGTACTGACAGCCAACGGCTTCCACAAAAGCAAAATCACCAGCTTGATCCACAAAAACACACTGAAACATAATAGAGACCCAGAAGGTGAACAGACCTATGGAACAGCTGTCCTGCCCTACATAAGAGGTACTACAGACAAAATTAGTAAGGTACTACACAGACATCACATCAGGACTGCCTTCAAAACAGACAGAAAAATAGCAGCCATCCTTAGCAACCCCAAAGATAAAATTGACCTGGAAAACCAAGGCGTATACGAAGTCCCCTGTGCATCATGCCCGGCCACATACATTGGACAGACCAATAGAAGAATAAGTACCCGCCTGGATGAACACAAAAATGCAGTCAAAAAGCTGGAACACACTTCCTCACTAGTCCAACACATGGAAGCTACAGGTCATAGCATCAACTTCAATGGCACCAAAACCCTGGCCACTATGGAAAACCCTAGCCACAGAGTCATCAGAGAAGCCATAGAGATTGAAAAAAGACCAGAAAGCATGAACAGAAGAGATGATTCCACCAGGCTGTCAATCATTTGGAAGCCTGCACTCACAAACAAAAAAATCTCCACACCACAAGCCAGGCAAACACCTGGGCACAAACAGATTCCCCCTGATACCTCCAGCTCAAACACACCCCAACCAGGCACCCAGATGAAACCCAGCTTCCTAACTAATGATAGCCGTCCATTTACCCGAAGCCAAGCTGCACTAAAGACCTCCATTAAAGTAACACAATGCTGCCAGCCAATCAAGATACAAAAAGAGCCAAAAAAGAGACAGAAGATATCAGAAACACCCATCAAGCAGAACACAGCAAACTCCGAGACCAATAAACACAGACCAAGACTCCCAACCAATCAGGATGAAGAAAAAACCATTCTGGCACAGCAATAGGCTGCCCCAAATTTAAATCTGAAACCACTGTAAAAGTCTGACCCACAGACGGACACAATACAGAAGCCTGATGATGGCAGATGAGATTCTGCTGAAACGTTGCTACAACTTTAAAAGAACTACAATGACGTGGGAAAATACCCGAACCAAGCCGAACACCATATATATATATATATATATATATATATATATATATATATATATATATATATATATATATATATATATATATATATATATATATACACACACACACACACACACACACACACACACACATATCCTAAAATATGTAATTAATTATTTAAATGACATTAGGAAAACAGAGACTATGATAAACTAGGCAAAAATATGGTATTATGATCAAAAAGTGTGAATTATATAAACTTTATAAGTTAAAATTGGTTAAAGGGAAGTAAAAATGGACACTTTATCTACTGTTTTTCTTTTCCTTCGTTGTTTTATTCATGAAATAGAAAATGTAATTGATTATATAAACAACATGAGAAAATAAAAAATATGATGAATTAGAAGGGATCATATTGGAATGTAAAATATTTACAATGAGAGTATTATATTATAATTAAAAGTAGGGAAATGAAAATTTATTAAAACTATAAGGGTAAATTTGGCTAAGTGGAAACAAAGGAAAAATATGAAATGTTTATATGAATATCTCTGGAATAAATATAAGATATATTGTGGATTGAGGGATATACCATGTGGATCCTAAATATATTAATTTTACTTTATTTTTACTCTTTTTTATTTTTTACTATATATACATCTTGAGAAAGTTAATGAAGATAACAATGTATAATGTAAAATAAAATAGGTGGTAAGCTGAAAATGGAAATAATAGGGGATAAAGAATTGGAAATATGTGTGAGGATGCAATGATTTTGAAATTGAATTAATGAATTGAAATATGAAATGGAAACTTATTTAAAGATTAGTGAAGTGGATAATAATGTGATATGATACTAAACAAGAAAGTTGAAAATGTAATTATGATTATGTACAAATGTTGTAATCTGGAATCACGTTGCTCACGTGAAGAGATGTGTAAAAAATAAAAATAAAAAACCTTTTATTAAAAAAAAGAGAATCTATGTATCTGCTTTTGCACTTTGCTTAATACAGAGAGAATAACAATGGCACTTAGATTTATATATTGCTTCACAGTGCTTTACAGCATTCTCTGAGTGGTTTACAGAGTCAGCATATCTGGTTTTGCAAACCAGATTTGCAAACCTTGGAAGGATAGAATGCTGAGTCAACCTTGAGCCAAGTAAGGATCAAACTCCAGACTGTGGGCAGAGGTCAGCCTGCAATACTGCATTCTAACCACTGTGCCGCCCTGGTTCTTACAAAGAATAATTTTAAGAATTTGACTTTCTCCAGTTTGGTGTTTTAAAGAGTAGGGTGTGTCTGATTTCCAAACATTGCTCCATGCTCAGAGTGGAATTCCCAGCATGTCTGATGGACACCAAATTGTGAAAAATGTCTTCTTGTCAAGAAAAATCTTAAGTGAAATCCCAGTGAAAACCTGACCAGATTCCGTTGATCTAATTATAGGAAGGCATCCTATCTTGCTTTGGGTAGACCTCATATTACAATCAAGATCCAGAAATTCACATCACAAACTCATTTTAGCATCTTTATTTACCTACATGCCATGGATGCTGGATATTTAACTGAAAGACACCAATTTTTAATATAGGAATCTTTCTGTAGTTGTTAGCTCAATTATCTTTGTGTACTATTAACAACTACACTTGGGCATCTGATCCTAGTGTTGGTTTTTTAACACCTAATGAAGGTGTAATTTGGCATAAAAGTTTCTACTGTGAAACTAATATTAATTAACAAGGCATCCTTAGAATAATGCAGCGTGAGAGAGTTTGGGATTTTATTTTGACAGCTTTCATTTTCAAAAGGGTAATTAAAATGGTTTCACTGTCACAATGAGCATGTACCTATCACCTCTATTACACAGCTTTTTTTATTTTGCTTCTAAAATTATATCACTAACTAGAAGAATTTCCAACTTTTACATTAGAAAGTAGCTCCTTGAGGATTGCTGAGTTCACCAGTTAAGTTTGGAATGAATCCAACTTTTGACTTGTAAGTTTCTTATCTGATCCTGTCTGATTCACAGTTGGGTGGGAAGCATTAAGCATTTATGATTTAATGAAGCTTCGCTGCTCAAAATACTCTCAATTCCTTTGCATGGTTGAGATTGCTTTGCACAAATTCTAGGAGAACAGACTTTCTATTCTTTGAGATCTCAACTGACTTAATCCATATCTTGTGAACTGATTTATAATAACTTTTGCTGCCCATGCAGTTGCATCTCCAAAGAGTTCACTGTGAAATGATTAAAGTAATAAAAATGATCAATTAAATTGACATAAACAGATTCATTTAAAAAGATAAAGAAAAGAGAAAGGATATGAATGAGAGAAAAACCAGTCATCCATAACAGAGAAAATCATGATGAACTGTAAATGAAGACCTGGAGTATCCACGACCTTTCATATTTCCTACATCCTCTAGAGTAGGACCCTGGATAAATCAACACATGAAAAAAAGGAAGACATGCAATATACAACCAGTATGCATTTAAGGAAGAAGTGTTTTAAATTCAGTTTTGATAAACAAAAATCCAGTTGATGATTCCAACACAACTTCTCTTCAAACTGCATTGCTTAACCCAAGAAGTACATAAGGCAAACTCTCCTCCCAAAATAGTGGTTCCAGCCTTTGCTACTGCTTTGATATTCTCCCTATGTACCAGAATGTCTAAATATACCAATCCTGATTTTTTTTTAAGAGGCACCTCTGGAATAAATCTCCGAATATCTATGGGAAATAAAACCCAACTTCCATCTTTTGCTCTGATGTTCACATTTATCTGGCACAAAAAAACCCCTGTGTATAAATATTAGTATTAGTATTAAAATAAAATTTAGCACCTGTGATGCAGGAGCTGCCTTATTTATCCTCTGATTATAGCAAACCTTGCCGGCTTTATGCCATTATGCCAGCACTGCTATTATATTCCTTGTTGTTCTCTGCATAGAGTTTTGGAGAATATATTGCTTAGCATGAAGGCATTTTTTTTTTTAAAAAAAAAAAGCCTGGTTTCCTTTAGATAGAAAATGCATTTAAAATATTTATTTCAAAATATTTAAATACAGACAATGCAGTTAGTTCTGATGCTTTGTATTATACAGAGATTTTTCAGATGTAGGAATAAAACTAACCTTTACCAGATAGAAACCACATTTCCCATCCCTTTCAAAGTTCCAGCAAGGATTGACATTTCTCCTAGTCAACCTTGAAATGAATGGGCCTGATTGGCTCTGGCCAAGATTCAAGAGGAACAGAAATAATTATGTGAAATTTCTCAGAGGGACCATTTGATCTTATTTTGAGCTTCCAGATTGAAATATTCTCCCTCAAGAGAGCCATCTGCATAATTCCAAATACAGTCGAAATAGCTCTTATATGACATGAAGTGTCAATGGGGAAGATTTTTGTGCATCACCTAGATTGCATGAGCCACCTGCAGGACTGATCCTATCATTGAGGCAGAAGGAAACAGCTGACTTTGTCTAATACAAATTTTGGAGTATTAGCAAAATATATTGATGAGTCATTTTGATGGCCTTCTCCAGAACTTCAGCAGAATTATAAGTTGAGAATAGAATAGAATAGAATAGAATAGAATAGAATAGAATAGAATAGTTGGAAGGGACCTTGGAGGTCTTCTAGTCTAATCCCCTGCTTAGGCAGGAAACCCTACACCACTTCAGACAAATGGTTGTCCAATCTCTTCTTAAAACTTCCAGTGTTGGAGCATTTACAAGTTCTGGAGGCAAATTGTTCCACTGACTAATTGTTCTTACTTTCAGGAAATTTCTCCTTAGTTCTAGGTTGCTTCTCTCCTTGATGAGTTTCCACCCATTGCTTCTTGTCCTGCCCTCAGGGGCTTTGGGGAATAGCTTGACTCCCTCTTTCTTTGAGGCAGCCCTTGAGATATTGGAACACTGCTATCATGTTACCCTTAATCCTTCTTTTCATCAAACTAGATATACCCAGTTCCAGCAACCGTTCTTCATATATATTTAGCCTCCAATCCCCTAATCATCTTGGTTGCTCTTCTCTGCACATTTTCTAGAGTTCCACATCATTTTTACATCATGGCAACCAAAACTGGATGCAGTATTCTAAGTGTGGCCTTACCAAGCATTATATCTTGTATCTACACATTCGGCAGTGATACTAAGACTTGTGAGAGTCACATTTGATACCAAATATCATGTATCCTTTATGTTATATTTAGCTTATGTATTAGTTATTCGGCGTATCAATATGTAAGCAGTTGTAGAGTGAAGTAGCAATGGATACCTTGTCCTGGATTTGTTTCTGAGGGACTTAACATCATATGAGTTAAATTGGCATTAACTAGATTAGATTTTCCTTCTTCTAAACCCAGTCTCCTCTACCTTGTAACTCGTCTGCCTTGTTTGTTTGGCTTTGAAAATTCAACATCAAAGCCTTGGTTGATATTTAATGATCACAATGCATCACAAAATAATTCTGAATTGTTGGACCTTTTGAATGAGCACACCCCAAATTTGAGTTTAAATATCAGCTCATTGTCGATCTGCTAGTGAATCTGTTGATTTCCTGTTCCAAACCTGAATATTTAAAAGTGTGGTTTCCCATCTTTGCTTTTTAATGTTTGACATCTGGTGTTTGGGAGAAAATTGTTCAAGTGGTAATGCATATATCTTTCATATACATATTAAAACATGTTTAGTTAAATGTTAGATGAAGGGAGAAGAGACTGATTTTTTGGCTTAAAAATCTGCAAAATAATCCTTTCAAATACTTTAAAGGAAATCGGGTTGACAGAGTCAAATCAGACATTGTTCTTAATGGACTTGAGTATTCATATGAAAAAAAATAGAAAAATCCCTTAAAAGGAAAAAAAATAGGACTGCTTATATTTTTTAATTATTGGAGTGATATTATATACTATACTTACTAAGCAATATCGTGGCATTTGAACCTGCAATTTTGAGAAAGGTCCGATTTAAGAATTTGATGTTGAAGAAAGGAATCTTTTGCCTGGAGTCCTTATTTGTTATGTATAAGTTTATACATATAAGTTTATAGAACTTATATTTATATAAGTGTGAGCTTCACTACTGGAAGCTTTCAGGAAGAGACTGGATTGCTATATGTCAGAAATGGTGTAGGGTCTCCTGCTTGGGTGGAGGGGGTTGGACTAGATGATCTACAAGGTCCCTTCCAACTCTGTTATTCTGTTATTCTGGGAAGAGTGGTATGCTCCTCAATGAATAAATTAAATTATCTTTTAATTTAGATAACAATGATATTCTGTTAGCTTTATCTGCTTAAGTGAAGTGATCTCGAAGGATTACCTTGAGAGGTTAAATTAGATAAATATAAAGGTAGTCCTTGAGTTATGACCTCAATTGAGCCCAAAATTTATGTTTTTAAGTGAGTTTTGGCTCATTTTAAGACCTTTCTTGCCACAGTTGTTAAGTGAATCGTGGCAGTCGTTAAGTTAGTAACACTGTTGCTAAGTGAATCGGGATTTCCCATTTGACTTTTCTTGTCAGAAAGTCGCAAAAGGGGACCACATGACCATCATCAATGAGTCAATTGCCAATGTTTGAATTTTGAGCACGTGACCCTGGGGATATTGCAATGGTGATAAGGGTGACATAGAATAACAGAGTTGGAAGGGACCTTGGAGGTCATCTAGTCCAACCCCCTGCTTGAGCAGGAGATTCTATTCCGAATATTAGCCTCTATCTAGCCTCCTGATTGTGAAGAAAGAGCTCCACCCCAAGCGTGAAAAATGGTCACTTTTTTCAGTTCTATTATATCTTTGAACAGTCACTAAATGATCTGTTGTAAGTCAAGGACTACCTATAGAGGATTTCTTCCCCCAATATTTTACAAGTTTGGGAAGCTTGGAGCCAAAGTGTGAGGTTGGTCGCTTCCATTTGCATATGTCTACATCCTATAATGGGTCAATCAATTGAATTTCAATTCAATTTATCACAGCCGTAGACCAGAGACCAGAACAAATAAAAACACTCAGAAAACATACAATTAAAAATTCTAGAATCTCTATAGATAAAAGCGAAATACCACTCACGCATCATCACAAAATCTCCAGACCCGTAAAGCCTACAAACTTGAAATTTGGCATGTATGTTCCTCTTGGCTTCTAGGTGCTCACTAAGAAAGGATGTTTTGAAATGACTATCAGAGCATTAGTATTTCCAATATTATTATTATTATGAACACGCTCTGATGCTAAGGAGTTCTACTCCCCCTCCCCACCTGAAAAGAAATCTGTTCCAAATGCAAAACACAAGCAGAGGAGAGGAGTTTCCGTTTCAGTTTTAGTTTCAAAGCAGCAACCAGCTTTAGTACAGAACAGTTGAGATAAGCCACGCCTAGGCTCCTTACTGTCTCCTTGCTCACACAGCAGATATTGCTGCACTTTCCAAACAGCCCTCAACTCTCTCACACACTGACAGGATGCTAGTCAGATCATGGCAGTCCATCAATGGATGCTGGTAGGCAAAGGCGGATTTTTTTTCCCCTCCTTATTTTCCTCCCCAAAAACTAAGCCCGACCACATCGTTTCGTAGCAAAGCATGGGTATCGAGCTAGTAAAATAATAACAGATAAAATCTATTTAGTATGTGACCCCTATACTGAGAACTTCTTAATGTGCAAATTTAGTTAGCTAATGCAGTTCCTTGAACACATTTCTTCTTCAAGAAGAAGAAGAAGAGAGAGAGAAAACCCCCACCAAAATATATCTGAAAAGGTTCCACCTTCCTGCGAGCATTTAGCCTGCCTGTGAAGGTTAACATTAATTATAGGTGAGAGGTTCAAACTTTCCTTGGCTCTTCTAAGCACAAAGACCCAACAGTGAAACTTCACAAATTAAGTGTTAAGGACTGAATGGAAATGGTAAGCACATTTACGTAGCCCAAGCTGGCAGATTCCACCACTTTGATTCCTGAATTAAATTAGGGGGCCAGAGAATTACGAATAATCTGCTCTTCTACAGGTAATGGCACTTAGCGACATGCTCAGAAGTGGCATTTTCAATTAAGGAGAGAGCTGTGTTCCTCAGCAGTGTCCTCCAGTTTTAAATGGGTTGCCAGATGTTATAGCAGATGTAATTGCATATAGTATCTTTCAAAATGATCACACACACACACACACACACACACACACACACACACACACAAGCTGGATTTAAGAGTAGCCTCATTTAAAAGAATGGGACTTAACATTACACAGCGTTGTCTTACCTGTATTCTGTACTATTCAAGAATGACATCTTGATACTCGCAGGCATAACTGACAAATATGATCATAGTAGCTTTGTTATAGTGGCTTATCTGCCACCTTCTGCATTAAAAAAAATAATCTAGAATAGAATTCTTTATTGGCCAAGTGTGATTGGACACACAAGGAATTTATCTTTGGTGCATAAGCTCTCAGTGTACCTTCATCAAGAATCATAAGATGCAACACTTGGTGATAGTTGTAGGATACTAAATAGAATAGAATAGAATAACAGAATTGGAAAGGACCTTTGAGTCTTCTAGTCCAACTTCCTGCTTAGGCAGGAAACCCTACACCACTTCAGACAAATGGCTATCCAATCTCTTCTTAAAAACTTCCAGTGTTGGAGCATTTACAACTTCTGGAGGCAAGTTGTTCCACTGATCAATTGTTCTAAACGTAGGAAATTTCTCCTTAGTTCTAAGTTGCTTCTCTCCTTGATTAGTTTGTACCCATTGCTTCTTGTCCTGCCTTCAGGTGCTTTGGAGAATAGCTTCCTCTTCTTTGTGGCAGCCCCTGAAATATTGGAACAGTGCTATCATGCCAAATAAGCAATAAAAATCATACTAGGAAACTAAATAAAACAATGTAATCATAAAGATACAAGCAACAAGGTTATAGTCATCAGTAGAAGGAGATAGGTCATAGGAAGGATGACAAGAATAATAGTAATATAGTCTTAATAAATAGTTCAACAGTGTTGTGGGAGTTGTTTAGCAGAGTGATGGCATGCAGGGAAAAAAAATACTGTCCTTGTGTCCAGTTGTTCTGGTATCCAATATTCTTATAACATCGTTTTGAGGGTAGAAGTTGAAACAATTTATGTCCAGGATGTGAGGGGTCTGTAGATTTTTTCACAGCCCTCTAGAAAGGCAAAAGGCAATTCAAGCCAATTGAATGAAACATTTTGATGAATACTGGGAGGCTTTGAACATAATGTGGAAGTTTAAAAGTCATGGAATAGAAACAACAGAGAGTTCTGAACTGGCCAATTCCATTTTGAAAAAGGGGGGGGGGGAAGGATCAATGAGGTTGAAATGTTAAAACCTAAGGAGAAACTGAGCTGGAATGGCATTTCGGAAGCATCTTCAAAGCAAAGTTGATTCCTGTGTGTGCAATTATCTCAGCAACTATATTTGTTTCTAACTCATGTTGAAGTTTGAACAGCAGTAAATGGACATAAGAAAGCTTTGACCCTTTGAGACTTACAAATTCTCTTTCCTGTTTAATTAAAGCCCCCTTTTGGGTTTTGTTTTAAGGCATGATTCATGCTGATGTCATTGATGGATAAGAAGATTATTATTTGCCTTTTATCACTTAGTAATTGAGTTCTGTGTGTGTAATTTACCGCTCTGTCTTTTATTATAAAATAGATCAAGGAAAATTTCCATTAATCTTTCTCTTTTTTGGCAACCATCTACATTTAACACTGGGGGCAGCTATCGATAGGAGTAGTGTATCAAGACGAACAATGACAAAGGAAGAATTTAATTTGGTGGCTAGCCTAGTTTAGAAGAAAATGTGTTTGGAGTGGAGAAGAGGGTCCCTTCTCCCTTATAGACCCAAGTAACGCTTTAAAATATCATTTAATCATTTATCATCTAATTACAATGTAACTCATAGGACAATATACTGCTTTAACCAGTGGTGATTTGCTGCCGGTTTGCACTGGTTCTAGCGATCTGGTAGCGCCAGTCAACAGTTGGCCCTTGTAGCTCAGCTGATAGGCGCGGCAGAGCACATTGCTGTACCTCAGCTGTTTTACTCACCAGTGCTGACAGTAAGGTAAGTTTTCATGCTTAAAATTGCCCGTTTTAGAACACTCTGTGTGTGTGGTCACAGAACCGGTAGTAAAATATTTTGAATTCCACCACTGGCTTTAACCCTAATACTGCTTGGCTCTTCTTTATTTGTCTGTGTGCTATCAGAGCATATTGACTAGAAAGTGACTGAGCTTCCCTTTCTAACAAATGAAATTTTAAATGTATTTTATGGACAACATGGGACTTATAAGAAAGTCCAACTAAGGGCTTATAGACACCTTCCATAATTTCTACATTCTATTGCACTATATTCTACTATATGGAGAATGTTGACTATAGAAAAACTGTATCATCCTATTCTGTTCTATAATATTCTCCAAGAATTGCAAAATCAGGAAATATTTATCTTTTACACTTACATTTCTGGAGACTCTAGGGAGTTGACAGTAAACACTTGAGAAACTCCTCAAGCCTCAAATACATAGAACCAAAATCCATAACTAAGCTGTGCACAAGCTCTACTTGTGTATCACAAAGCTCTTTCTCTTGTGCCAGCCAGAAGAAAAGAGTTTTGTGCAAGTTTATGAAGTAATAGAAGCTCAGCAAAGTTTTACTGGAAGGGTGATCTACAGAATGGAGGTGTTAATGGAAAAAAAAAACGTCCAAGGCCTCACTAGATAATAAACTCAGGGGGATGAATAGATAGTTGACCTTATGAGATCTCTTTGGACATGTAGATGAATGCCAGAAGATATGATCTGTCAGGTAATTCAGACAAGAGCCATACAGAGCCTTGAAGATGCCAATCAGGTCGAATCCATCTGGAAATCTACTGATAATCATGGAGCTCTCAAAATAGAGGGGGCACTTCAGTATATTGGAGTACCACTTATCATTGCATTCAGGATCACTTGATTCTTTAGAAAGTTCTTGGAGGACACCTGACAGAGTACATTACATTAATCCACCCTAGAGGTGTAACTAATGTGCAAGAAGTCCAGAAGAGAGCCTCTTGAACCAAGAATGAATTGGGAAGAGTAACAATGACTTCTGTTTCTGGTACATTTTCTTTCAGCAGTTCTGAAAGTAGATGATATAAACCTAAATCCTGTTTGCGTTCCTCACAGAATAAGGATGCTGCACAAAACACTACTCCGAACTTGATTAGTTTTAGAAAGTTAAGATGGCAAAGACTCAAGCTGGCTTTGAAGAGAGACGCCGCCAGGTTCCATCCAGGATAATGTGTGTGTGTGCGCATTTGATTGAAAGATGTGAAGAATGACCTTTAGAAAATTAGATTGAATTGCTTCCAAAGAAGTAGTGTCCTTGTACATACAAAGTCGAGTACTATAGAACAGCAAACATTCCGGGTTTTTTTTTTCTTTTTGAAAGCTACAACTGGATAATTATTGCCTTTGTGGCTTGCAATCCTAATAATCTTGTTGAAGGTTCTTGATGATGAGAGCTCAGTGGCTCTCAGTAGATGGTTGAAAGTCAATACTTAAATATTCAAAGTCCTTCATTTAATAAATTTATATTTACAGCCATCAACAACTCTTACTGCTACCTAAAGATGGGAGGTATTAAATCATGCTCTCCATCTTTAAGAAACAATCTAATCACCACACAAGCAATCTATGTATGATCAGCAAACTTTTTTCAACCTTAAATCCCATAGATTTAATCAGCTCTATATTTCATCTTGACAATCTTGTGGTTTGGCTTCGATCAGTGCAAAGACATGCATTCTGTCTGAGGAGTCTTGTCTTAATCCAAAAAGAAAAGACACAAACACGAAAAGAGGCAAGATGAGGAAAAGAGTAAGGCTAAGTCTTAATATTTCAAGGGACTTATTTTGGGACTGAGCTAAATCACATTGAAACAGCTGCTGGATATCACTTTGGTATAAGAATAGAAAGTAAAGCCAGATGAAACAGATTTGTTTCTGAAATATAAAAATGATATCTTGAAATGATATGCAATGATCACGAATGAAAACAATTGAACACCGCAACATAAAAGCATGATTTAAAGCATTTAAATATATGTTTCTTCATTCCTGTAAGTTATTTCTGATGGAGAGAGAGCCAATGAAGTAGAACTTAATGTACAAAACACCCATTGTTATAACATTCTTTATAACAAGCTAAACAGGAGCGTCGTAAATTCTGATTTGTGTATCAACACTACCTTAAAACATAGTTACTCTAAGCATATCAGAATCCACTAAAGAAAAATCAATGATCATCTTTATTAAAGTATGCTTATCTTTCTAATTATTCTAGTCCATTTTATTCTGTTGTTTTATTTAACACAAAGTGGGCATATTAAATGCTTTTCTCCAAGAATTACATTGGAATGATACTGTATTCCCCACGTGTACGTGTTTAAGAACTATTGTACAGCAATAAGATAAATAGGAAACATTTCAAAGTAAAGCATTTTAGTTATGTTTGTAATGCGATTAAAAGGGCATTGTAGCTATTGTAAAAGTTATGGAACAGTGGTGATAGAATATGAAGGAATTCTGTTACAGGACAAAGATACCTTTTCCCATCATATGTTGAAGCCATAAGATATTAAATCCACATGTCTTCTCTTTTTCAGTGCTCTTATCGAGCTAGAAACTAGGAGACTGTGAGACTGTTGGGCGCAAGCTAGCAAAACCACTTGTGAATAATAGTCTTAAGCAGAAATTTTATTGTTAGTCACCTAATTTACAAGAATCTTGGCAGACGGATTACATTCCATTGGGAAATATCATATAAAGCTTCAGGGATTCTGTGGGAAGACAAACCTGTGTCATTTTCTGCAGGGATTCTAAACTAGGGCTACTCTTAATGCCTCCCTCTAGTCTAACTAGAGATTCCACTGCATGTCTCAGGCACAAAATCAGTGGGGTAATTTTGGGCCAGTCACTCACTCTCTGCCTTAGGAAGAAGGCAAGGGTAAACCGCTTCTAAAAACAGCGCCCCAAATAATCCAGGGAATTTGTCCCAGTAGTTTCTAGGAGTCAAAACTGACTTAAAGGCACACATTTCCAATCACGAGTTCTCTGTGATGTAACAGTTGATTTATCAGGCTAATCTGAAATGCAAGTGGTTTCCAACTGGGTATTTTGTCAAGATGGCAGATATATAATTTCTAAAACATTGCCAAGCCTGGGCTGACCAAGAGACAAGAACAGCACAAATTTCACAAGGGCATTTTTAATGCTAGTCAGGGTGAAAATATAATCTTGAAAACTGCAAAAATATGTTTCTGAGTTGATTTATAAGCCAATGAAGGGGTGGATTTCCCTTCTGAACCTGCCCAGGAATTTTTGTATTTGGAAAACACCGCTCTGATGAATTCTGAAACCATGCTTTCAAAATTTAGTTTATTGATAATTTTAGCTCATTAATGAGGGTGCCTAGAGTTATCTAGAGTAGGTAGTACATAAACATCAATAAATGAATAAATTCTGAGAATATTAGTTCAGCCACTGTCTACTTGGATCTCTAAAAACATACCTAGAGATGTTGGAGACTGTAATGGTAATATAATGTAATGGATATGTTTTGTCTTTTTTTTTTTTTTCCTGTTGTACTGTTTGGTTTTAAGTAAGTGTGCAGTGTCTTTCTATCTAGTCTGCCCAAAAATATTTAATTATATGACACCAGAAATTGTGGGTGCTCCATCATTGGATGTTTTTAAGAAGAGTCTAGACAGCCACTTATCAGAAATAGTATAGGTTCTCCTGTTTGAGCTGGACTAGAAGACCTCCAAGGTCCCTTCCAGCTCTATTCTATTCTATTCTATTCTATTCTATTCTGTTCTGTTCTGTTCTGTTCTGTTCTAGTCTAGTCTAGTCTAGTCTAGTCTAGTCTAGTCTAGTCTAGTCTAGTCTGCTCTACTCTACTATCTATTCCTATTCTGTTCTGTTCTGTTCTAAATGTAAAGTTAGTGAATCATCTTTCCATGCAAGTCTATAAAGAAGAAAAAAGATAGAGAGAAATGTCATGCTAACCTTTAGATGGTGCTGTTTCTCCTTGTACACAAATTTGCATGTGGATATTTCTGTTTCAGTAACCAAGGAAAATAAGAAGCCACAGCTTCATGCTGTAATCCAGAGATGGGATTCTGCGGAGAAAAACCACACACAACCAAAACAGGTTTTACCCCCTGCCAAACATGAAAATGTTTCCTGTTTCAGCATGCTGTTACACCTCTCAGGGAATCTAGAAATAAAACCCTGTATGTAATTGCAACATTCTGTTTAATTTTTAATTTCCAGGATGACAAACTGGTGGCAAAGGAATAGGAGCTGATAGAGAAGACTGTATTTTTATTTAAAGATAAAGGGGGACGATCGGGCAGGTTTTCACACTGTTAAAGTGGGCATTGTTTATGATTTGAAATGTAACCTAAAGGTGCATCAGTTGTGCCAAGCTTTATATATGCTATTAAAACTCTTTGTTTTCATGATTTTTAACTGAGCAAAATGTTGTGTCATAAGGCCACCATTTTGGAACTAAAGAACCAAATGGGCTAAATTTGCAGGATGTAAAATCTGGGACCCATGACTCCCAAGGAAAGGAAATTTGGCTGCTCTGGGCTGCTGTTGCCAGTGATGTAATTTTCATTTTCAACATTCCATGACAATTTCCAAGCCAGTCTTGCAATCCCTCAATCTTTCCTCCATCCAACGGCAGGGAAGGGAAGAGAAGGGAAAGAAAATTTCCGGTATTTTTAACTTGTAGAGTAGTTAGATCATAAAGTACCCTTTTTAAAATAGACAGGAGGAAGGGGATTATAGGTTGGTTAGTACCCAGTAGTAAAATTTCTCTTGCATAGTTATCTTTTTATGCTAACAATAAAGATGGGAAAATCAAAATGGCTCATCAGAAAGATCTTGTATACTTTGTTCATTCTCGAGAAAAATCCAGCCTGCAAAAGTCATGCATATTGTAGAGTTGGCATGGCTGATTTTTTTTCCCCTCAGCTTCAACAAAACTTCATTAGTTTCACTAGACTTTCATTGCAACACAATTAGAATAATTAACAAATGCTCGTGTCATCATGGCAGAAACTTTGCATTGCACTGTGCAATTTTTCAGGACAGAGAGAGTAAACATGTTGTTTACAGCTTGTGTTTGAGACAAATAACAATGTTTGCTCATGCGTGCAAATATGCAGACATTAATTGATTGAGTTGATAGATTAGTCAATTTGAAACCAAAGTTCATTTTTCTTACAAATATTATAATAAAGTTCAGGCAGAGTGCAGATTTAATTTACCAGTGATATATTAATATTGTTTGGCAACCAGTTAGCAATAAAAGACTACTGGGATTTTTGCTTTTAGATAGTGCTATTTTGGTTCTACTATGAGCCTGATCTTGTAGAGTTATGTTGATAGAAGACACTTTTTAAAAACCTGGTTTTGCTTTGGATTTTCTTTTTTTCTTTCACACTAAATGGTCTTTAGTTAATTATCTGATTTTCTAAATCCTGTTGTTGTTTTTGACACTTAAGGCTTATAAGTGCTTTCTCTGGTTTTTCTTCACAACTACTGTGGCCTAGGCTAATAAAGGATGACTACCTCAAAGTCAACCAGTCAGTTTTCCTGGCTAAGAAAGGAAGACTAGAACTCATAGTCTACTGGTTTCTAGCCTTGGCACTTTAGCCAGTAGACCGAAATAGAGCCAGTTTGATCTAATAGTTAAAGTACCAGGCTACAAACAGGGAGACGATAAATCCTAGTCCCACCTTAAGGCATGAAAGCCAGGTGGGTGATGTTTGGCCAGTCACATACATTCTGGCTAACTCATTTCATGGGGTTGTTATTGTGGGAAAATAGGAGGATGGAAGAGTAAAAGGTATATTCATTGGTTTGAGTTATTTATAAAAGTTAAAAAGGTGGGATACAAATAAATAAGTACCGTAAATATAATTGACTGACCACACACACACACACAAACACACGCACAAAACAAAAAAAAAGAAGATATCTAACATGAATATTTGTTTCTTCTTCTCTCACATACTCTCAGTCCTTCAAGGCTGCGCTGACCAGAAACTAAAACCATGAATGTTAACACTACCTTTATTGTAAGGTTTCAGTAACTTATCTGATAGATCTTTGGTTCTTTCTGAGCTTGGTTGTTTTCTTCTAGTTATTTCATTACCCAAACTTGTTAACATCGTCTGTTCTATAAGAGAGTGGGGTTTGCTCTCGATTTTTATTTAGTGGCTTGCCTTGTCAGTGTTGGTGGGAGTGATCTTGGTGGTTCTTTGGTTGGGTTGATTACTCTTCGCTTGTGTGGCAGTTCCTTGACTGGGGTATTGTTTATTTCTCTATGGTGGTCTATTAATCTTGCTGTTAATCTATGCTCATCTGGGTTTTGATTGCTGTTGGGTAGGTCCTCTTTTTCCTTCCCCCCCTTTTTGGCTGGTCTTTTGTATAGTATGTAGATGTTGTTTATGTTTATGCGTCCATTGATGGCCAATTTATCAGTATGCCGAGCTTATTTTTCAAGCCCGGAAGCACTTCTTCTTCTACTGTCCAGAGGATTAATAAAGGTGGGTCTCTTCTGAGATACTTTTCATATTCACATCCCTTCTGTGGGCTGCAATACCTTTTGTCCAGGTTGTGTCTCCTCTTCCTTCTGCATCTCCCAGACAATTACACATTCTGCATTCAATTTGTCTGGTGAATATCTTCTTAAGCATTTAACTTTAGCATCAAACTTTCTTTCAGTGCTATGTGTTTTTTTAATAATAGTAATAACAATAACAATAACAATAATTCATCATCATCATCATCATCATCATTATCATCGTCATCATCTAAACAATCCTTCTCATTGGCATGCAGAAAAATGCCAGGCAGCTTGAAAGGAATGAATCTATATCCAGAGGGACAAGTCATTTTGTTTGCAAAGTGGGGGATTGGCCTGACTGACAGTTGGCCTAAGCAATTTCATCTTTTATGAATCAAACAATTTAAACCAGACAGCCAGTTTTGTTGTTTGTCAGTCAAGGCTCGTAACCTACAATTCAGGAGATCTGTAGGAAATAGTTTTAGTATGTTGTCTATGAATCGTTTTACCATGTTGTAAGTCTGTGAATGGCAACGCTATTACTACCCTGGGGATTCAGAACAGTTGGCATGAAGTTTCAACATGGAGATCTGTCATTCTGAACATCGTCCCTTCTATGAAATCCAGTATCACTACATCAAGATTCTTGAGGAAGGTTTCAGACGAGCAAATGCAGTTACGCATTTAAAATTGCCCTCCACTCTTTGATGTAATTGTTTCAGTGAAATGCATCAGCTTCTTTTTACAAGAAATTTGCCCAAATATTCAGGACTCTAGTAAAACAACGTATTATCTTAGTATCCTAATTGTGTGCTCTCAAGTTCACTTTGAACACTTAACCCAAAATTTTATCTTGCATTTGCTTCCTTGTATTCAAAACTCAGCTGCATGAAAAAGTTAAGTCGTCTTCTTAAGTTTGCTTCTTTTTCAACCTCTATTTTGAAGATCCTACTGAATTAGGATCTGGTCTATCTTTAAAAGGGTAGTGTGATGGCTCAGTGGTTTAAGTTGCTGGGCTTGTTGGTTGGAAAGCTTGGAAGCCCTGGTTCGATACCCGAGCACCAGGAGAGATGGTGAACTCCTGTCCCTGCCCACCTACTGCCAACCCAACATTTCAAAAGCATGCAAATGCAAATAGATAAATAGGCACCACTTTGGTAGGAAACAATGCTCCATGATGTCATGCTAGCCACATGACCATGGAAATGTCTTCGGACAGTGCTGGCTCAATGGCCTTCAAACAGAGAAGAAAATCGCCCCCATTTACATGATGGGATGGTGGCCTAGAGGTGGAGCCCTCACCTCACAATCAGGAGGCTGTGAGTTTGAGCCTAGGTAGAGGCTAATATTTGGAATAGACTCTCCTGCTTGAGCAGGGGGTTGGACTAGATGACCTCCAAGGTCCCTTCCAACTCTATGTTCTATGAACCTATAGTATACGTTCTCCTGCTTGAGCAGGGGGCTGGACTAGAAGACCTCCAAGGTCCCTTCCAGCTCATTCATTCTATACTATAACTTCCCTTATAGTTGGCATGAAAAAGTAAGTCATCTTCTCACCATCTTAAGGACCACCAGGGCCCTGTTATTTTTTAGCTGATTAATCATCACAGCTGAAGTTTGTACTTTATACTTTGTATGTGTGTTTGTATGTATGTTTTTATTCTTTTAATATTTAATTGTATAATAATTTTATATTTGTAAATCACCCAGAGTCATTTGGTTGAGTTGGGCAACTCTAGAAATAGAATTAAATAATAAATGAATAAAATTTCCTAATGAGAATTTCTTCCCCTTCATTTCCTGCCTTCCCACCTGTCTGTAGCTCAAATAATATTTTCTTATGTATATTATTGATGCACCCTAAATAAATTGCTTATGTGTTCTCCTTGTGTATATCAAATATGTGCTAGTGGGCCATGCTTACTAAAGGCTTGTGTGCGGATAGGCTGTGCTCAGGTAAACTTTTGCTGTCAGTCATCAGTGTAGAATGGATGGTTAACATGATTCTGCGATTGCTCCGCTTAATGGAAGAGGGCATATGAGCTCAATGACCAGGCTAATAGCATTCTTTGCGTTCAACAACCTGCAAAATATAGATGTGCACTAAAGTGCTTCCTGTTAGAACTGATGCTTCCATTACTTGATGTGCAGGAACAAAAGCAAGAATCATGTGTTCAATTGCAGCAATACATTTTTATCCTAAAGCATGAAATGGGGGATAAATAAAATTACTGTAGGTTTTTCAGAATCTGTGGAGAGTTCAGGACTGTTATTTTTGCACCATTTGTGGGGGATGAGCCAAGATGACAACACACTGGCAGCTTCTGAAACAAGCTCCTTGATTGATGTTTGGCCTTACGGCTCAGTCCCGAAGGGCAAAAAAGGCCACCCAGAGACAAGAAATGAACCCAGATCAGTCCCAGTAATGACATCAGGGACCATAAATCAAATGAAGCAGAGAAACAGATGAGAATTGATCCTTGTCTTCCTACTGCAGAGGCCACACAAGACATGATTAACAGAAGCTAGTGGAGATGGCCTCAAGAAACACATTTCCTCCACAAATACTTTGCTCAACCTTTCCATGTGGTCTGACCTGCAGAAACTCTGAGCTAATCAAGGAACACCAAATACACCTTCACCAACCCTGATAAAACAAACCTCTTGTATATGAACAGAGAGCCAACCTCACTTCTAGCACTGATGTTGTTACCTGGTATGGTAATAAAATGTCTACAAGAAAACAACCAAGCTCTGAGAGCATCAAAGACCCCACAGTTCAACCCTGAGCTACAAATATTCTCTTCTATTACTATTCTGATCTTTTGTACTCCAACTGTTTCGGGATTAATTAAATGACTTCAAGAGGCAGATGTGATGCTTTAGAGAAAAACTAATAGGCTTATGATATAAAATGATCAAATTTACCATTATAGCAATAGCACTTAGACTTATATACTGCTTTATAGTGCTTTAGAGCCCTCTCTAAGTGGTTTACAGAGTCAGCATATTGCCCCCAACAATCTGGATCCCCATTTTACCCACCTCAGAAGAATGGAAGGTGAGTCAAACTTGAGCCTGGTGGGATTTGAACTGCCAAATTGCAGGCAGCAGAAAGTCAGCAGAAGTGGACTTCAGTATAGCACTCTAACCACTGTACCACCAAGGCTCATTATATTTTTGCCATTGTGATATCACCTGGCTTTTTGAACCTTTTTGGGATAAGCAACTATCTCGGCCAGGGGTGGGATTTAATTTTTTTAACAATCGGTTCTGTGGGTGTGGCTTAGTTGGTGGGTGTGGCTTGGTGGTCATGTTATTGGCTGGGCGTGGCCAACTCAACATCACTCACATCGAGGCACGCATCTCCTCGCCTGGCCTCTCATGACTGTGGGGATGCTGCAACAGTTGTAAGTGTGAAAAATGGTCATAAGTCACTTTTTCCAGTGCCATCGTAACTTTGAATGGTCACTCCACACAAGCAAAGTACCCAGCAAAGGAGGGGGAAAATACTCCAGAGAAGTTCCTGAGACAGGAAGTCTAGTCCTGCCAAGAATGTAATAAGGGTTAACGGAGAGGCAGTTTCTGTAAGCAACACCAGAATGTTTCCTTCCTGCCTTCCTTACAGGATTAGGCCAGTAATTTCTTCTAACAACTGGTTCTCTGAACTGCTTAGAATGTTAATAACCGGTTCTAGCGAATAGGTGCGAACTGGTAGAATCCCACACCTGATCTCGGCTCATTTTTATGGCTGTTCCTGCATTATATTTTTTATTCGACAGAAACAATAAATAAGCTTGGGCACAGAGATTTGCTCCCCCCACTCCCAATTTTGTATGATATAAAATAAAATCCTTGAACCCTGGAAGTAAGACTCTAGCTGTTTATTTGGAGCATAGTAAAGAGTCAGCAAATCCTACGGAATCTTCCTTGCTAAACTATTTTGTTTTCATCAAGAAAGAAGATTATTCTACTTCAATTTAAACAGTGAACTATAGCAGTCCAGGAAATGAGTATGATAGATGATATCTCTTATTCAGGGGGGAAAAAAGTTGATGGCCTAAAAAGATTCTTCAGTGCATATGGCTGATAATTCTCTGAAGCTTTTTAAAAAGTTCCATGTCTAAGCTTCTATTTTATTCATGAAGTTTCTTGATCATTGTTAAAAGCAACCTCTCTTTAAGCAGCTTCTCCATTTAGAGTCTAAGCAGTGACAAAATGGGTTTGTAAAGAAATATCATCTGGAAGGACAATGATATATCTGGAGAATTATGGAAAGTTGCACAGCCTTTTAAGATTAGAAGAGCACTTTTTCCATGTAATAAAAAAAATGATAGCCATAGGACTGAGCTGGGCACAAATGTTGTAGAAAGTCACAACCTTCAAACAACATGCATCACACAATTATTATTTTTTTAAAATTAAAAAGCGTTAGGGGGAATTAATAGAAATTTGTGTTGTCCTTTCATCCCACTTGAATAAATGGAATTTAAATAAGCCAAGAGAAATGTGGCCCATTCATTTCAACAGGAATAGTCTGTGTTCCATACAATGACAATAACTGAAGTAATGTTAAAAAGGTTAAGTGAAAATTGAGGAAATGCCTATCAACCAGATCAAAAATGTATTGGCTTATTCTTCATTTGATTCTAAATGAGGTTGGCATCTAAATTAACTCCAGATTGGGTGGGGTTGATGAGCATAGAGTGGACCATGGATCTTAATCAGCAATAACCCATTGATGGAAGTATTGATATTGATATTCAGATTAATAAATGCATCATAAAAAGCCGGTGGAGCTATCCCAGAGAAATTCCAAGATTGTGGAATTTTGAAAGACCTTTTGAAAGAATCAGGAGCAGTCTTCTGACACAATCTATTTATTATTTCACCCGTTTGTTCTTCTGGTTAAAAACAAACCATGTAATAAACACAAGTAACAATATTCAACTTATTTTTTTAATGATTTTTATTGTTCTTTTTCAATTTTAACACACATTACTCTTGACTTTAACAGTATTGTGTCATCATTATTATACAAATTATTCTACACATCAATCTCGTACAAATATCTACATTGATGCAACTTTATGTACAATCATTTATTTTTATCTATAATTTTCTTATTACCTTCATTTTTGTTTCTATTAAGATTGAATATATTTTATTACACATTTTGACAACTTCAAGAATAATATATGCACAATGTTGGAAACAAAATAATTTGCCTACTGAGGAATTAATAATTCAAAAAACATTAGACTGTGTTGAAATGGACACATTGACATTAAAACCTAAAGAGAAAAAAGAGTCGGAGTATTATGAAATTTGGGATAATTGTTATAATTGGCTGAATAATAGAAACACTATTCAACTTATTGTAGATTGCTGCAGCTAAGTTTACTAACTGCAGTCCAGTGTTTATTTTGATTTTCATAGAATCAAAAGCAAACCCTCCCTCCCTCCTTCCCTCCCTCCCTCCCTTCCTTCCTTCCTTCCTTCCTTCCTTCCTTCCTTCCTTCCTTCCTTCCTTCCTTCCTTTCTTCCTTCCTTCCTTCCTTCCCAACCGAAATAGTATGTTATTATTTTGTACCTCCTGTAGGTCTATGCATAGTTCGTGAAGAAAATTGGGGACTGAAATGTACTCCTATAAAACATTAATCAAATAAACACATAGAATGAGAACATATTTTGTGAAAATCAGAGGTTACCCCCACAACCTCTTCTTTTTGGTACTTAATGGAGAAAAATGGCTCCATTTATCAACCTAAATTGCTCACCACACACAGTTTGTTGCATTACTTAGCCAAAAGTCCAGCAGATACTTCTGTCCCTGAGTTAATCATAATAGCCTTCCCATGTCTTGTTAATCATACACCCTCCTGCATTCAGTGGATGTATGGAATTAACAGATTTAATAAGAGGAACTGAACTTCTTTTAAAATAATAACTGGGACCTTGAAACTGTTTCACTTACAGCCAACTAACCAGTTAATTTAACCATCATGAAATAAAATACTCCACCATGTGTTAGGTAGTCTCAAACTATTTGAAAACACATAATTTGCTGTAGGGGTTGAAGCATCAGGCCACAAAGTGGAAGACTGAGTTCTAGTCCCACCTAGGAAACAAAGCCAATTGGCTGACCTTGGGCCAGTCACTTTTTCTTAGCCCTAGGAAGGAGGCAATGGCAAATGACTTCTTATAAACTTTGCCAAGAAAATTGAAGGAACTTGTCCAGGCAGTCTTTGAGAATCAGACATGACTGAAGAGAAGAGAAAAAGGAAAAACAACGCAATTATAAATTTCTTCCAAACCTTTGACATTCATATTTCAAAAGATCTGATTGTCAACTCATAAAATATTTCTATGGTCTTTTTAGAGTTGCCAACAGAAAGGGAGGGGGGGGAAGGGATTTGAAAGAGCTTGGAAAGCAAAAGTGCATTCCATAAATAGTTTTTCAAAGATAGTAACTAGGTGACTGAAGTTTCTGCCATGCAAAATTCTAACTGGAGAGCATGATCTTGGCTATGGATGTGTCCCATTGGAGAATATGAATTATGATACATCCAGGGGGTGGGGGGGAACCAGGGTCAAGGGTGACAATGAATTATATGTCTCAGAGTCAGTCACACCTAGGCAGTGCCAGACATGTTAACTCCCAATAAATCCTTTTGAAGTTTTGGAAGTTTGGCTCGAGACTCACAATTTAATTGGTGTAACTGCTGGAATCCTGATACTGATATTAGGAGAAAGAATAAAAATGGGTTGAGAAGTGCATTCATTCATTGATTCATTGATACATTGATACATTGATTGATTCATCCATCCATCCATCCATCCTATTTCTTAACTGCCCTTCTCCCTCAAAGATTTTAAACTATCTTTGACAATTTATATTATTTGAGTTATAAGACTGTGCAAATGTGAATACATACACCACTTCCTCCTGTAAACCATTGAGCAAACATGGATGATAAAAAAAAAAAATCAGACTGTGAGCTGTCTATACATCTCTTCTAAAACTATACAAATTGGGAAACTGCTGCCTCCGTTAGCAGAAAATCTTATAATTCATTTATAAATTCTCTTCCCTATACACCTTTGCAAAAAGCTAATATCAGCTGTTCAACCTTTGCCATATTCAAACTGTAGAGTGGCTTGGCTGAAGTTGGGGGATTATTGCTGCTGTGTCAATAGAAAAGAATATTTGTAGCTCAGGGTTGAACTGTGGGGTCCTTGATGATTGTTGTTATCTTGCAGACATTTCATTACCCAACTAGGTAACAACATCAGTGATATGGTATTTCTATTGTTAATGGTTTATGGAATTCAAGCATAATGTTCTAAGTAAAAACCAAGAGTGTCTTAGGTATAAATGTGAGGTTGTACAATCAATTGCTGGTTACAGACTATCTATACAGGGATTGAATCCTGATGCTACGTCACCAGAAAAGTCATGGAATCAATTATTAACCAATCCATCATCCTCCACTTAGAGACAAATAACCTACTCTCTAATAAACAATTTGGTTTCAGAAAAAAAAAACTATCCTGTAATCTGCAACTCTTACACTGCAAAAACATATGGACTACACAACTCGATCAAGGCAAAGCAATAGATGCAATCTACATAGACTTCTGTAAAGCCTTGGATTCAGTGGTACATAACAAACTACTCCTAAAACTAAAATCTTACGGTTTAAAATCTCTGGACACCGGCATAACTGGATAGAAGCATTCCTGTCAAACAGACAACAAATGGTCAAAATTGGGAGTGTCCTATCAAATTCTGTACCTGTCAGCAGTGGTGTCACCCAAGGCAGTGTTCTAGGACCAACTCTCTTCATACTCTACATAAATGACCTCTGTGATCATATTAAGAGCAACTGCGTTCTCTTCGTTGATGATGTAAAGCTATTCAACACCACAGACAATACTGCTACCCTTCAAAAAGACCTTGACTATGTATCAGAATGGTCAAACAAATGGAAACTTCAAATCTCAACAAATAAATGCTCTGTCTTACATATTGGCAAAAAAAAATATCAGAAAATAAAATACAGGCTGAATAGTCAAGACTTTGTTGATCCAAACTCTGTCAAGGATCTTGGAGTACTCATCTCTAATGACCTAAGTGCTAGAGCCCACTGTAACTACATAGCCAAAAAGGCATTAAGAGTTTTAAAACCTAATCTTACATAGCTTTTTCTCTGGTAATATTACTAGAGCATACAAAACATTTGCTAGACCAATACTCGAATATAGCTCATCAGTCTGAAACCCACATTACGTATCTGATATTAACAGTTGAGAAAGTCCAGAAATATTTCACAAGAAGAGCTCTCCACTCCTCTACTTGTTGCAGAATACCTTATGCCACCAGACTTGAAATTCTAGACCTAGAAAACCTTGAACTACGCCGCCTTCAGTCCAATCTAAGTATAATATATAAAATCATACATTGCAATGTCCTACCTGTCAATGAATACTTCATCTTCAACCATAACAACACAAGAGCACACAATAGATACAAACTCAAGGTTAATCGCACCAAACTTGATTGCAGGAAATATGACTTCAGCAACAGAGTGGTCAATGTCTGGAATCCTCTACCTGACTCTGTGGTTTCTTCCCCAAACCCCAAAAACTTTAACCTTAGACTTTCTACTATTGACCTCACCCCTTTCCTAAGAGGTCTGTAGGGGTCATGCATAAGCGCACCAACATGCCTACCATCCCTGTCCTATTGTTTCTTTTATTTTTTTTATTTTTCTTATATGTATCCATGTATTCATAACTTTGTTTTTACTTATACCTATTATCTTGTAAGCAATTGACAAAAATAAATAAATTAATGTATTAACAAACCATATTTTGTCTTAGGATGTTGTATGAGTTCAGCTAATCATGATACATTAGACTATACATGTCAGTGAAAAATCTGTAAATTAGATCTAAGAAATAGTTTGGTTAGGCTCTTTGACTTTTTTTGTGGGTGGGGGGAGCAAGGCCATTTTTACTGTGGTTATTCTGGAGAAAATAACTTGTCATAGTTAAGTATGGATGTCTCTATTTATTGGAGTCCTCATTATTGTTATTGGGATGTTGTGCAGAATTTTCAATTCCTTTGAAAGAAAGCAGGCTGTTATTGATTTAGCAGAGACAGGTGCTTTCTTGTGGCAGTAACAGCATGATGGTACCAATTTACCTTTCCTTATCTAGTCACTTATTGTTCCCTGGAGGAATTAAATTTTTAAACATGTCACTTATGTTTCAAACACACACACACAAATTCTTTCATCTTACAGCATCTGAGCTTCAGTGATCTGTCTTGTGGGGAAAAAAACCTTATGAAGAAGAAAAGCAAAACATTTAATTCCTGGAGACCAACTACACTGACTGACTGTCACATTATTCTCTCTATGCGATTTAAGTCTCCCCCTGTCCTGCCCTGAAAATTAAGATTAAATGAATACATAGGGGACAAGGGAGGAAATATGGAATGACAGTGCTTAGGAATCTATCTTTTGATTTGTAAGTTTGCTTTCTTTCCTTTTATCTGTATCTGGTTTTTAAACACCCAAATGGTAGCTGATTTCATTCAGTTTTGTTTTCTGTCTGAATGTGGGACATATCAACAGGAAGTATCTTCTATTAGAATAGCTAGTAGGAAGTGACACTTTGGAAGGAATGCATTTTCAGTCTGTGATAATATATTGTCTAGAAAAAGAAAGCACAATAACAATATTCGATTTATCTTTGCTTTAGGATTTGTGCCATAGATTGATTCACATCAAATGAGAGTCATTACTTCTGTTGCTGTGATCACACTGGCATCTATGGTACATTGGTTGATTTAAGGAAATTTTGAGGTGATTGTATTGCTGTAACTCAATTCAAGGGTTGCTAGTGGACAAGTAAGCCATCAGAGTTAGAGCATGGCCCATAAGACATTTGCAATTGTATCAGGACAAGAAGCAATGAGTGGAAATAAGGAGGAATTTCCTGACAGCGAAAACAGTTTATCAATGGAACCGCTTCCCTGCCAGAGTTGTGAGTGCTCCATGGTTTGAGGTTTTCAAGAAGATTGGACAACCATTTATCTGGGATGGTTAAGGGCTCCTCCTTGGGTAGGGGATTGAACTAGATGACCTCCAAGATCCCTTCCATCCCTACAATAATCATCTTCATTTAACAATCCCATAATCTCTTGCAGGGTGGAGTCTGGGCAACTGAATGGAGCAAGCAGAGGTTTTAATGGCCGGATGCCCTTCCTGTCACCAATGCGGAGTTTTGTTAAGCAGATATATTCTCAGTGTGCCCAGAGAGAGAAATATCTGCCTCTACCTAGGATCGAACTCACAGCCTCCTGATTGGAAAGCCAGAGCTCCACCTGTAGGCCACCACACCACCTCCTTCCATCCCTACAATGATTCTATGATTCTTTGCAGAAATGTTACAATATCTCTTCGTATAATGATATCTTCTATAGCTTAAATCAGGGTGGATGACCCCGCTTACTGTGTTGTAACCCCAAATATCAGAACATCAAAAGGGTTTAGCTTCCTAGCTTTCGGTTTTCTGAACCAGTTATACTGTTCTAACTGATGGTTAGAACTATGATATTAGAATCATAAAAGAAATTCACAGCAGCCAACCTTCTCTCTTTCCCCCACCCCCAAAGTGATATAGTCTGTCGCTGTATTGCATTTTACTATGGTTTTTCACTATGGGTAACTTTTGTTCTGGATCTGCATGTAAGTATTTTTTCCCCATCTTTGTAAAATTGCTCGATGATTTGACTGCAAAGCCTAAGACATATTGTAACGACAGGAGATTCTTGCCTTTTATTGTTTCATTAATCCTCCATTACTCATTGGCCTATGTAATCGCCACAGAATTTAACAGCATTCCGCTTCACCCTTCTGCCACCCCATACACTTTTATGATCAAACCAATAAATGTAACCGTTACCATCAAACCAGCCCAGCTTATCCTGATGGACATCTTAACTGTGAAGCCACTATATCATGCTTGATCAGAAATAATAATAGAAATATGCATTTGTCCATGAAGTTGCAAGTCATTATTCCATTTTTTTTTTCATGGATGTTTCCATTGAATGGCAAAGAGGCAGAGTGTGCTTCTTCTTTTTATCTGTTTAGCTTCGGCTCTTCCCATGAGTATTTCCAAAAAAAGAGCAGAGGGGAGGAGAGATAGGAAATTGAGCCAAACACAATTAACTGCCCCAAAATATTAACTGAAGAAGGGAAGAAGACATCAAGGAATGTTTCTCTACCTATCTGTAGTTCCAGCTTGGTATCTTCCAATATTCTTACCACTTAGCTGATTCCTCAAGACTAAACTCTTAAATGTTTTCAACTAAATAATAATATACTGATGATAATGATGATGATGATGATGATGAAGAAGAAGAAGAAGAAGAAGAAGAAGAAGAAGAAGAAGAAAAAGAAGAAGAAGAAGAAGAAGAAGAAGAAGAAGAAGAAGAAGAAGAAGAAGAAACAGAAGAAGAAACAGAAGAAGAAACAGAAGAAGAAGAAGAAGAAACAGAAGAAGAAACAGAAGAAGAAACAGAAGAAGAAACAGAAGAAGAAACAGAAGAAGGGGAGGAGGAAGAGGAAGGGAAGGGAAAGAGAAAGAGGAAGAAGAAGAGGAGGAGGAGGAAGGGGAAGAAAAAGGAGAAGGAGAAGGAGAAGAAGGAGAAAGAGAAAGAAAAAGAAGTTCAGTGATGAGTCTTTGGGACTACTGATTTATACTCTGCCATAATCTTTTCTATTTTTTTCTTTTTACAGTCATATTTTTTTTTAGTTTATATTAGTTTTTTTTTAAGCTGTTTAACTATAATGCTAAGGAAAATTATTATTTAACAAAATGGAATTGAAGGCTGCTTTTCTGTTTTTCTTTTTTGGTGTATAGTTGCTAGACAAATAATATGTCTATAGGAAGACGTATTTCAGATTCCATTATAAGCTCTGCAGAGTGGAATAATTATAAAAATGTGCAAAGCCTTTTTGACAATTTATTCAGATGTTTCTATTCTAGAAATGACCTTTTGCATATTTTATGAAAGAGGCACCCTCTTTATTCAAATATATGTTCAGGTTACATTATTTATAGCAAAATGTGACCCTGTGTACAACATATAAAACCCCACTAAGCTATGCTTACGAAATGAGAATTGTGCTTCTGGAAAACAGACCATCTTGGCGCCATATCTATTCTTTCCTAGTCTTTGAAAATCTCTTCCTAGACATATGAATGGCCCAAAACTGGCTTGTATTTTGCGACCAAGTGACAACCAACTTGTCTAAGCATACCCCTTATATATTCTTGTTGTACTATAGATTTTGTCTTTACTTGCCCAAAATCTTTAGGATGATAAGGTAAAGAAAGGTAGGTAAAGGTTCCCCTCACACGTACATTGTTCCCCTCACACGTACATTGTAGTTGTTTCCGGCTCTAGGGGGTGGTGCTCATCTCTGTTACAAAGCCGAAGAGCCAGGACTGTCCAAAGATGTCTCCGTGGTCATGTGGCTGGCATGACTAAATGCCGAAGGCGCATGGAACGCTGTAACCTTCCCACCAAAGTGGTCCCTATTTTTCTACTTGCATTTTTACATGCTTTCGAACTGCTAGGTTGGCAGAAGCTGGGACAAGTAAACAGGAGCTCACTCCATCATGCAGTGCTGGGGATTCAAACTGCTGAACTGCTGACCTTTCTGATCGACAAGCTCAGCGTCTTAGCCACTGAGCCACCGCGTCCCTTAGGATGATAGTAGGCTATAAATACCACAAACAAATAATATTGAACATTCCACTTGGTTAACTGCAAGTGGTGGAAGTGATTAACTGTCACATAAAACCATCCTGAAAGTCCTTCTTTTATCTGCAAGTGGTTCTGCAGGGCTAGTATGGTATTAGTACTTTTGTATGTCATCTCTACCATTTGAAAAGCGACTAGGGATTCAACAGACATGCCTGCTAGCCAGGAAAGCTATTTGGAGTCCTCTTGGAATTAATTAACCCCCAGCAAGAGTAAAATGGTTTTAGGATTCAAATGGCATGCAAGGCTATTGGAAAGTGAAGCATTCACATTCCTACTGTTAATAGTTTCCCCAAAACACAAGCCTGCTCTTCCACTGTAAACCTCCTGCATTGGTGTTAAAACTGGAGGACAGATCCTTCAGGAGATATTCTTGCTTTCAGAGGCTGGGAAAGGATCTTCTTTTGTGAAGCTTCTACATTCAGGAAGGCAAAGAGCCCTGGTGGTGCAGAATGCACTATTGCAGGCTTAAGTCTGCCCACAAGTCTGGAGTTTGATCCTGACTGGCTCAAGACTGGTTCTCAGCCTTCCATCCTTCTGAGACCCGGATTGTTGAGGGCAATATGCTGACTCTGTAAACTGCTTAGAGAGGGCTGTAAAGCACCGTGAAGCGGTATATAACTCTGTGCTATAGCTATTCCTTCCTTCCTTCCTTCCTTCCTTCCTTCCTTCCTTCCTTCCTCCCTCCCTCCCTCCCTTTCTTCCCTCCCTCCCAGTGGTTAGAATGTAGTATTGCAGGCTAAATCTGCTCACTGCCAAGAGTTTGATCCTGACCGGTTCAAGGTTGACTCAGCCTTCCTTCCTCCCTCCCTCCCTCCCTCCCTTTCTTCCCTCCCTCCCAGTGGTTAGAATGTAGTATTGCAGGCTAAATCTGCTCACTGCCAAGAGTTTGATCCTGACCGGTTCAAGGTTGACTCAGCCTTCCTTCCTTCCGAGGTCAGTCAAATGAGGACCCAGATTGTTGGGGGCAATAGGCTGACTCTGTAAACTGCTTAGAGAGGGCTGTAAAGCACTGTGAAGCAGTATGTAAATGCAATTGCTATTGTAAACCACCCAGAGAATGCTGTAAAGCGGTATCTAAATCCAAGGGTTATTCCTATTGCTGCTGCTTAAGGAGTTAATACTGACTCCCATTTGCTTTGCCTTTTGTCAGCCTAGATGCCACCTCTTATTTTAACTGTACACATTGTAGGAGGATATGTATTAATAGGACATCAGGAGAAATCTGTTAGCACTATTTCCAACTAATAGAGTGCATTTTATTAAAAGGCATAAGCTTTCAGGAGCTGCAGCTTTCTACTAGACTCCTTCTAATTTCTCTTAACTGGCTTTCTTCATTGTTTCCACATTTGCACGGAATGCTAGCCATTTGGATTTCTCCAAATGAGTGGAAAAACAATTATGAAGTATATAATAAATAAAATTGTCCTCCACACTGCAAACATAGTTTGGTCCCAAAGATGGGACCATATCTCCAGAAGGTCTTATAATGTCCTTTGGCTGGTAAAGGAGATGTAATTCTCTTGGTTTGGGACCAAGGATGGCATCGTGGGAGGAAGAAATATAGAAGCAACAAAAAACAAACTTAGGAATGAATTCTTCCTCTCTCTCTTTCCTTGTCTGTTCTGAAATAATCATGTGGCCCTTTGTGTCCAGTGGTGGGATTCAAAAAAATTTTTTACTACCAGTTCTGTGGACGTGGCTTGGTGGGTGTGGCAGGGGAAGGATACTGCAAAATCTCCATTCCCTCCCCACCCCACTAACCTGCTTTCCAGCTCTGTTCTCCTGTGCAGGGCAGCCAAAGAAGACGCAGCCGATCAGCTGAGACTTGGGAGGCAGAGAAGAGATGGGGTTGGAGGGGCCAGTCAGAGGGGGGATTTGCCAGTTCTCCGAACTACTCAAAATTTCTGCTACCAGTTCTCCAGAACTGGTCAGAACCTGCTGAATACCCACCTCTGCTTGAGTTCCAGGAGAAAGTCTAAAGATGGCGTAAGGGAGTGAATCCACTCATCACAGCCTATTTCAACCACTTTATGGCAATGGGCCAGAACAGGGGATCACACTTTTTGCAAGATCCCCTATAGCAGTGGTAAGCACCATGAGACCTACTGGCATCGATGTGCTCACCGTTGTACCTTCTACTGCCTGGTCATCTCCCCTATTGATCTTTTAAAACATTCTTTTAAGATGGATAGGAAGCCAGTGTTCTGCAAAGCAAAACTCCAGCCTCTAGCATTGTTTACAAGAATGCCTCTCTGTGCCACTCTGTGCAGCTCATTTACAAGAATGCCTCTGTGCGCCCCTGGTCATGCTTAGAAGTTAAAAGTGAGCATTGTCTCCAGCTCAGTGCTTTCTCTGGAATGGTGCCAATCTCTTCCCTCCCCCTCTCTCTTCCCCCATTTCCAATATCTAGGAAAGTAAACGGAGGATCTGCAGGAGATACCTGGGAGCAACATCTTTACTCTGTGTTCTGGTAAATAGGTACTTGGTGAGCTGCTCCTTCCATCATTTTGTGAGCAAGTAAGCTTCCTTCCCATGCTTGGAAATTTGGTAATTAATTCCATGATAAGTTCTTAAAACTCCCAATGTATGTGTCCCCCCTCCCAATGTGTATACATCACCTGTGCAGAGTTTCTAGCTGCATTCCTCTGAGAGACATAGTCCTAAATCAATGTTGATTATACCCAGTTTCCTTTTTAATTATTAATTCATCAGGGTTAGCAACAAGAGTTGCAACAGCAGCGTGTTTATTCATGCAAATCTACTTTCCTTTAGGGTTCCAAAGAATTGGTGGTTTGATTTTTATAGACCTACCAGTGATTGCCCTCTGTGGTGCCTAGAAGTGGAGCTCTCACTTCACAGTCAGGAGGTTGTGAGTTTGATCCTAAGTAGAGGCAGATATTTCTCTCTCTGGGCACAATGAGAATATATCTGCTGTGAACTCCACATTGGCAACAGAAAGGGCATCTGGAAAGTAAACACTCAGCTCCATTCAGTTGCCAGACTGCAAGGGATTACAGGGTCATTAAATGACCAAAAAAAAAATGGTGATTGCCCTCTGAACCTAATACAAGATCCTTCCCAAGAACCTGGGATAGGCAGACATGGCTGTTTGATGGCATTAGAGGTATTGTCACAACAAACATCAAAGAGATTCTGCTGATTAAGTGTATAAAATGAATAGGTCCAGCACCCAGATGTGAAGAACTTGAATTCAGTTAAAGTTTTGCACGTATTGATTGGGAGTACACAGACCTTTTAATCTGTAACAAACTCGACCTGTATGAGAAACGCAAAATCTTCACCCTGGTCCCCAGATATTTGGAAGAAAGCAGATTAGAGGAAAAATAATTGAAATCTTAAGTATTGAATTAATTATTATAATTCTTCCCTATATCAATTCTGAGTTTTCTTGGCAGCATCTTGAAAATGCAATTATAGCAGTATCACTGCACCAAGATTCTTGAGGAAGGTTTCGGATGAGCAAATGTATTTAAGAGTTTAAAATTGTCCTCCTCTCTTTGATGTAATTGTTACAGTGAAATGCATCTGCTTCTTTTTACAAGAAAATTGGGCCAATATTCAGGATTCTCATAAAATAACATATCTTAATATCATAACAGTGTGCTGTTGAATTCATTTGGAACACTGGTTATCCCAAAATGTTCTCTTGCATTTGTTTCCTTGTGTTTAGAACTCAGCTGCATGAAAAAGTTAGGTCATCTTCTTAAGTTTGCTTCTTTTTCAACCTCTGTTGTGAAGATCCGACTGAATTAGGATCTGGTCTATCTTTAAAAGGGTAGTGTGATGGCTCAGTGGTTTAAGATGCTGGACTTGTTGGTTGGAAAGCTGGAAGCCCTGGTTCGACACCCCAGCACCAGGCGAGATGTTGAGCTCCTGTCCTTGTCCAGCTCCTGCCAACCTAGCATTTCAAAAGCATGCAAATGCAAATAGATAAATAGGCACCACTTTGGTAGGAAACAATGCTCCATGATGTCATGCTAGCCACATGACCATGAAAATGTCTTCGGACAGTGCTGGCTCAATGGCCTTGAAACAGAGAAGAAAACCGCCCCCATATAGTATAGGTTCTCCTGCTTGAGCAGGGGGCTGGACTAGACGACCTCCAAGGTCCCTTCCAGCTCATTCACTCTATTCTATAACTTCCCTTATAGTTGGCAATGACTAGCGAAGTAAAATCTGCAGGGACTCCTATCTTTAAAATAGCTGAAGATAACTCAAAACCTAAGAAAAATGGAGAAGCAGCTCAGGATCATAAGAGAAATTTCATGGTGGGAACAGAAGCTTTAGGGAAAGATTTCCATGGTTTCATTACAACGAGGCCTGGGATTAATCACCCCAGAGCCACGGAAGACGATCACAAAATGTGAGCATCAGAAGGGAAAAAATGTTTATTCATGATATATTCATTTCCCAGTCAATTCTTTCTAGTTGACTGAGTGCTCAGCACATCCCATAACAAATGTCTCGTAGTAAACTAGCAAGTATAAGAAAACCAAGAGAGTAGCATCTGTTCTGCATAATTAAAAATAAAGGTAAAAGGATGCAATTTTGCAGAAAGGAACATTACTTGGAAACACAGTGGGTGGACCAGAAAGACTTATTCCTTGATTCGCCTAGCCTAAATATGTGTGCATTTAATTCTTCTTATCAATAAGTTCCAACATTGTAAGAACAGCACAGGAAAACGCAGATTGCTTTCCCCAGCCAATCAATCATAAAAGTTACACACCTTGGAACATCGATCCTAAATTAGCATCAGGGTTCCAAGTAATAATCAACCCATAATCAACAGAACTCTGAAGCAAGTAGACTCCTCAAAGAACTGGTTTATTGGATATATCATATTGGCACAGGCTGGTGAAAACTGACTCTGAATATTCCTGTGGTTTTCACCTAATTAAAAGTAAAAGTTTTCCCCCTTCCGCAAACACATGGTCCAATCATCTAATCATCCGATTGCCTGGTAACTTCACTCAGGGGTGGGATTCAATTTTTTAACAACTGGTTCTGTGGGCATGGCTTAGTTGGTGGGCGTGGCTTGGTGGTCATGTGACTGGGTGGACGTGGCTTGGTGGTCATGTTATTGGCTGGGCATGGCCAACTCAATATCACTCACATCGAGGCACGCATCTCCTCGCCTGGCCTCTCATGACTGTGGGGATGCTGCAACAGTCGTAAGTGTGAAAAATGGTCATAAGTCACATTTTTCAGTGCCATTGTAACTTTGAATGGTCACTCCGCACAAGCAAAGTACCAGCAAAGGAGGGGGGAAAAACTCCAGAGACGTTCCTGAGACAGGAAGTCTAGTCCTGCCAAGAATGTAATAAGGGTTAACGGAGAGGCAGTTTCTGTAAGCAACACCAGAATGTTTCTTTCCTGCCTTCCTTACAGAATTAGATCAGTAATTTCTTCTAACAACCAGTTCTCCAAACTGCTTAGAATGTTAACAACCGGCTCTAGCGAATAGGTGCGAACTGGTAGAATCCCACCCCTGCCTTCACTCCTCCTCTCTCTCCCTGTGGGAATGTCCTTGGTTCCCAGGAGAAAACATTTTGTTTTGGCTACAAATCCCATCTATCTCTATTCCCCCACTCCCTATCCCTCAGCTCCAGTGTTGCAACACTGAAGCCTAGAAAATGGCCTGAAGTTGTCAACTTCAAAGTGGACAACTAGTACACTAGGACAGTGGCCCCCAACATTTTGGCCACCAGGGACTGGTTCCGTGGAAAAAGGTTTTCTCGTGGACCAGAGTGGGTGGGTGTTTTCGTGTGCTGTCTGCATCCTGTGGATGGGGCTTTGCTTGTTCATGCAGCCTGGTTTCTGGTGTGCCATGGGAGTTGGGGACCCCTACACTTGGGAAATATATATGCAGCGAGGCACAAAAACTTTCCTAAATCAAACTCCATGCAGTACAGGGGAGCAAGAGAAAATTGCAATAATAGCAGTTCTTTAGCAATTCTGATATCTGTTCAGGAATGATTAACTATCAATGTCTTGTATATTTTGAGCCAAACTGAGACAAATCTGAAGTACTCTGGATCTCACGTCTTCCAAAATGGATAATTACACTTTATGTATCTTCAAAATTCCTAAATATAGCTTTAATATTTAATAATAATAATAATACCCCAAGCAAAGCTTCATCCAGCCTTCCATGCTGTTAATGTAGAGGAGTTGCGGCTGTCAGTTTTGCAATTCATTAATCATCTACTGTCACTTTGGGCTGCCTAGTGACTATTAGGACACCAGATTATCTGCGCCTGCCTGCAAAATTTGTTTAAAATGGACACTGAATAGCAGAATAGTATACTAAGAAATCCTACAAGTCTCATGTTGCAGCTTCAGTTAAACCACTTGGGAGAGAAAAAAACTATTAAATTCATTTTGGGGGTGTAATTATGGTTTGTTTTTGCTAAAGCTGTCAGGACATCACAGTTATTTATATTTATCTGATTATATTTTGCCTTGAATCATGCTTGCTTAAGCTTCTTAAATAAGGCAAAGGCTCCAGAAGGGAAAGTTGCCATTTTTTAGGAGAAAAAAATGTAGTAATTGCTAGTTTTACCCTTCCTTCTCTAGAAGAAGCACTGTGGAAATATCCCAAAGGTGTTTTTTTCAAGAGGCAGCTGGACTTTATGTTTTTTTCTTTGAAGATGTTTAGCTTCTCATCCAAGAAGCTTCTTCAGCTCTGAGAGCAGAAGAAGCTTATGAAAGAAGCTGAAGAAGCTTCTTGGATGAGAAGCGAAATGTCTTCAAAGAAAAAACAGAAAGTCCAGTTGCCTCTTGAAAAAAACGCCTGTGAGACAACCATGACCTGGATGACTGAGAATCTCCATAGCCACTGTGGAAATAGCACCACCAGCAGCTTAGAGTCTCTTGCAGTGTTTGTGTTATTCTTGGTAAATGATATTCTCGGTTGTCTAGTCTCTTCTACTCTACCACAAATGGCATCTAGTTTGCAGCCCACCATGATGCTGTATTTTCTCCATCCTTTTTGGAGATGAATGTTTGGGTGACCTCCTGCAAGAACGAAACTTATTTCTTTGGCTACCGAGATGGACCAGCTGCTACACCACTACAGCCAAGGACTCCTGTGAAGCCCAGAAATCATTAATTGAATAGGCCCCCAAGTGAGAGAAAGGAGAATCTCTGGCTCATTGCATTCCAAGGATGTTATTTTTGGAAATGCTGCTTTTAAGAAGAAACACATTCTTGAAACTATTTTGAGATGTTCCCTGGAGCAGGGGACATCTCAATTTCACTGATTGTACAGTGTTCTTAAACACTGGTGGTTGCAGAATTTGGATATCTCACCTATAATAGAATAAAAGAGTTGGAAGGGACCTTTGAAATCTTCTAGTCCAGGGCAGAGGTGGTTCTGACCCATTCTGGAGAATCAGTAGTGTAAATTTTGAGTAGTTGGGAGAACCGTCCAATCCCACCCCTGACTGGCCCCGCCAACCCCATCTATTCTCTGCCTCCTGAGTCTTCTGAGCTGGGTCTCCTTTTGTTGTCCTGCACAGGAGAACAGAGCTGGAAAGCAGGTTAGTGGGGTGGGGAGGGAATGGGGATTTTGAAGTAACCTTCCCCTGCCACGCCCACCAAGCCCCACCCACCAAGCCATGCCACGCCCACCAAGTCACACTCACAGAACTGGCAGTAATTTTTTTAAAAAAATCCCATCACTGGTCTAGGAGTCCACAATCCCCAGTCTGTGGACTGGAACCAGGCTGAGTCAGGATGCATCATGGCAGAAACTGGGCCATGTAAACAACTGAAGCCTCTGCGCTAGATGCAGGCAGCATTGGAAACCAAGCCTGCTCTGGTCCACAGAAAACTCCTCCCCATGGAATACGTCCCTGGTGCCCAAAAGATTGAGGACCACTGTTCTACTCCAATCCCCTGCTCAACCAGGAAACCCTATATCATTCCAGACAAGTGACTGTCCAGTCTCTTCTTTTTTTTTTAAATTTTTATTGGTTTTTAAAACAAACATAAACAAACAAAACATAAAAACTTCAAGCCATCTTCCATTATATACATACAGTGTGCTGGTTGGTTTACAAATTGTTTTGTGCTTCCATTTCATAGTCTTCAATTACAATTACATTGTATATAATCTCGTATTTTCAATCAAATATTAAGTACATTAATATCATTATTAATCAATCATTTGACTATACTTTTATTCATTCATGCTTTATGAAATAATCATATTTTACTTAATTTGTTTTATGACAGTTCATATTATCATCCCAAATCTATCCTAGAATCATTTTGTAGATATAATATAATTATATGGTAATATGATATAATTAGAAATTAAACTAGAAGAAGAACAAGTTAAAGAAACTATGATTGCTTGGGGGAAGAATTTTGGATATGGGATTGATCTAGAGAAATGGCAAAAATTGTGGTCTCAAAATTATAAAATGACAATGTCAACAGCATATAAAGAAAATTTGTATAAGATATTTTACAGGTGGCACTTTCCCCCCAACAAGAATAGCAAGAATGTTCAAGAATAAATCCAAAAAATGTTGGAAATGTCATCAGACACCTGGCTCATATTACCATATGTGGTGGACTTGTGCAGATGCTAAAAAATACTGGACTAAAATCCACAGATGGTTGGAAAAAATGACAAAAAAAAACCCATAGATTTGAAACCAGAGATATTTTTATTGGGAATTTTACCTGAAATATATAGCAAAGACTTGAAATACCTGATTGTAAATGTATTAACAGCGGCTAGGATTGTATTTGCTAAAAACTGGAAAAATGAGAAAACACCATCACAGGAGGAAATCATTAATAAAATACTGGAATGTGATGAAATGAGTAGACTGACATTTGAAATTAGAGAACAAGATGATAAACAATTTTATAAAATTTGGGATCTATTCTATCAATGGTTAGACAATAAAATATAGTAATGAAATATGTAGACTTTTAGAAAACACTAAATATATAAAGATGTATTCTTTTCTTATTATATCCAGTCTTTTCTTAAAATCTCCCCATTTTGGAGCATTTACAACTTCTGGAAGCAAGTTGTTCCACTGATTATTTGTTCTCACTGTCAGGAAATTTCTCCTTAGTTCTACGTTGGTTCCATAACAATCCTCACACTCAGGGTCCAGGAACTAGGATAGATGAACTCAATTTTCTGAGTTTGCAGACTATTTTGAACCATGAGCTAATCAAAGAGAATAGATTACAACCTCTACAAAGAATAGATTACCAACCGACAAAGAATTAAGCCAAGTAAGTTCAACACTCTTAGGATGTTTTAAAATGCTATGAGGCATCATCCTAGTGTACCTAGAACCTTTATGCAATGTGTTATATGCTTCAGCAGAATGCAATTTTATTTATTTATTCAATTTATAAGTTGTGGGGAATGGCGCAAGAGTGACAGCAAATTCTTATTCCTATTCCTCCATGCATCACAGTGATTGCATCCCTCCACCCATAAGTTGTAACTTACTTTTCCAAAGGGCTGTGCCACCCCATTGTTTTCTTCCATTCCATTGCATCAGATTCTTGGAAACTGCCTACGCAAGTCCCTACAAGCTTTTGTGACAAGGTTTTTCAGAAGTTGTTTGCCAATGCCTCCTTCCTTGATAAAGACTGGCTCAAAGTTACCCAGTTGGCTCCGTCCCTAAGATGAAACTCGAATTCACAATCTCCCAGTTTTTACCCTGATGCCTTAACCACTAGTTCTCATCACACCATTAGTACTTTTTTAATACCATATTGTGTGTGTATGTATGTAGTGTTTATGCCATTTTCCTCACTACTCTTCCTCCAACTGTATTTCATGTCTTTATCCCACTTAAAAACAAGTCCTATTGGCTCTTCTCTGTTCACTGAGAAAGGGGAATATGATCTGAACTTACTCTTCCAAGGCTGGCACAGAAGTTTCTCCTTTAGGGCAAATAGTGGTTCTAGAGAACTTCTCCACTATGTCTCCCTCTGATATTGATGATACATTTTGCTGTTTTTTTCCAGGAGCCCTAAATGTCTTCTAATTTCCCATCCCTCTAAATGTGTGTGGGTTTTCTGGCAGGTCATAGATGGATATTGCCATCAAGGAATGAGGGAGTAGAATTGTGTTGTTCTCATTTCTGTTTGGCATTGTACATTAAGTGTAAATAGCTGTAGTGATCTGGCAGCATCATCTGCTAGCAAGATGCAGGGCCCATCAATTTTGCAGAAGATAGATGTATGGTTTAAGTTGATCAGTGATGCTTGCCCTGTTTAAACAGATTTTGGTAGCCGGGCTCAAGCACAGTAAATCCTAAGATAATTAAGCTGATCACATACCGTACTGAGACAACTTTAAAAGGACAGCAATATTTTTGTTTATGACATTTCAATCTTGTCTGCTGCAAATTATTTTGTCCACAGCAAATTCATTTTGGGAAAGATTAAATGTGGTTTGTCAAGACAGAAGCATGGAGTGATGGAGTGATTGTTTTAAAGGATTTAGCACTCTCGTTGGTTGAAACACAGCACCTTCCTTCAGAAAAGTAGCACTATTTCAGTGAGTGAAGGGTCATTCTGGACCAATAGAAACAAGAAGTGTTTAATTCTAAGCCTTTGACTCCATATTAGTAGAGAATAAAGAGGGCCAACTTACCTTCACCCATGCAATACTACCAAAGCCTGATTTTTAATCTACTTTTAGATGTGATATTGCTTTCAATTGTAACAGACAGTTGAAGGATTTGTGTATGTCTAGTCTAATGAACAGAAGGACTACAGGTGACTTGATAGCAGTCTTCCAGTATTTGAGGGGCTGCTGCAAAGAAGAGGGAGTCAAGCTATTCTCCAAAGCACCTGAAGGCAGGACAAGAAGAAATGGGTGAAAACCAATCAAGGAGAGAACAAACCTAGAATTAAGGAGAAATGTCCTGACAGAACAACTAATCAGTGGAATGGCTTGTCTCCAGAAGCTGTGAGTGCTCCAACACTGGAGGATTTTAAGAAAAGATTGGACAGAAGCGATTGTCAGGGTCTTGTGCCTGAGTAAAGGATTGGAATAGAAGACTCCAAGATCTCTTCCAACCCTGTTATTCTGTTATTCCACTATGGCACAGTGGTTAGAGTGCAGTACTTAAGGCTACTTCTGCTGACTGCTGGCTGCCTGCAATTTGGCAGTCCAATTCTCACCAGGCTCAAGGTTGATTCAGCCTTCCATGCTTCCGAGGTGGGTAAAACGAAGACCCAGATTGTTGGGGGCAGGATGCTGACTCTGTAAACTGCTTAGAGACGGCTCTAAAGCATTGTAAAGTGGTATATAAGTCTAAGTGCTATTGCTATACTATTCCAACCCCACTGGTGATATTTAAATGTGTTTCTGACCCCCAAGCCATTTCATTTTGTATATAAAATGTCCCTTTTGATACTCCTCTGGATCTGTTTTTGAAGTTGGAAGTCTTCTGGTAAGTTCAGAGAGCCCTCTTCATGCTCAAAATTGTCTAGTTTCTAAATCTAATATATTTTTTACAGTGGCAGAGTTAATTATTCCATTGGGTGTTATAAGGGCTGAGAAATATGCTGTGTTTTGAAACTTTACAACTCTGGAATGGATAGCAGAAACAAAAACATTGGTTTTACAAGAGAAAGTCATCATCATCATCATCTTGTTATGTGAATGCCATTTCCATCTCTACAAAACTTCTCAATATTTCTCCCCCACAATTTCCCAGAATTAAAATACCAACATCCAGGAAGGCAAAACAGATCCACCCATTTTTGGAACCAAAATTATTTGGATATGTTTGGGATCTAATACAGCTATCCCAGAATTGCTAAGGTGATGTCTCCATTATTTTCCTGGGCTCCAGGATCACCGCAGATGGGGACTGCAGCCAAGAAATTAAAAGACACTTGCTCCTGGGGAGGAAAGCTATGGCAAAACTATACAGCATACTAAAAGCAGAGACATCACCCTGCCAACAAAAATGCATATAGTCAAGGCTGTGGTTTTCCCAGTTGCAATGTATGGTTCTGAAAGTTGGACCACAAGGAAGGCTGAGCACCAAAGAATTGAGGTATTTGAACTATGGTGCTGGAGGAGAAGACTCTTGCGAGTCCCATGGACTTCAAGGTGACCAAATCGGTCAGTCCTACAGGAGATCAACCCTGACTGCTCTTAAGAAGGCCAGATCCTGAAGATGAAACTCAAATATTTTGGCTACTTCATGAGAAGGAAGGACTCATTGGAGAAAAGCCTAATGCTGGGAGAGATTGAGGGCAATAGAAGAAGGTGACAACAGAAAATGAGGTGGCTGGATGGAGTCATTGAAGCAGATGGCGTGAGCTTAAATGGACTCCAGAGGATGGTAGAGGACAGGAAGGCCTGGAGGAATGTTGTCCATGGGGTCGCAATGGATCGGACACACGTTAGCAACTAACTAACAACAACAACAACAATATAATAAAAGTCATTGAAAACATCCATAAATTTGGGTCTACATTTTTTTTTGCACATTCTTGTTCTAACATAGAAAAAAATAGAAGGTCAAACATCATTCCTTTCATCTCCACCATGAGAAGCTCTTTCCCTCCAACAATCGCTGAAATATTCAGAATGTGCAGTGATTAAGACAAGAAATTCATATTAGGTTGGGAGGATTATCCGTCATTATAAAGGCCATGAAATCTACATGAGAACTCAGAAATTTCTTTGTAAGTAAGGCCCATAATGATAATAAAAAGTGCATTCATATAAAGTGCAGGGAAAGTTTGAGTATATTTTAACTACCAATCGCTCCGTCACTGGAATGACAGCCAACAGTTTTGACAGAGGAGTGATTTATATTTCACTGGCATTAAAACTGAAATATTGAAATAGCAGGGTGACTGCCGAGAGCCAGGCAGAAAGTGGGCTTAACAACTTACCTCAAAGAGTTTAGCTGTACAAATCTCTACGTGAATTTCTACTCTGTTAAAAACATGGCCTGCTTAAATTTTTGTAGGTGGGCAAATGTGCATTAAAATGCATGGGGAAAGCCTATTAAAATTAACGGATGACAAATGTGACTCTATACAGGTTTGTTCATTACTAGCACCAGACAAACCTCTACACAGAAGGATAAAACAAATGATAAAGAATGATTATCATTGTTTTAGACATGTTAACAACCAGTAGCCTGGAAACATGTCACGTTAAATCTAGAAGCTACTCCACTAACAATGGATACAGATAAGCTGTAATTAAGATGGACCAAAACTAAATTATGAAAGCCATATTCATATTTATTTACTGCTCATTACATGCCTGCTGTGGTCAGGTGTTTTGCTCCAGTAAATCATCAAAAAGTGAAGGGAGAGAATCAACCACTGTAGACTGAGCCAGTTTTTAAAATAGTTTATCTTTCTTTTGTCCATAATTGGAGCTATTAATATTAAAACAGATTTTTTTCCCCCAACTTGAATAGGTTTCTATAAGAAACAAAATCTTGACAAATCAAGATTTGTCAAATGGGCGTAGGATTTTGTTCTGGGCAGGGTAATTTCAGCTACTTGAAAAGTTGTCCTACAACATGAGTAGATGGAAAAGACAAGACAAGAAAAAAAAAAAACTTTCTCGCCCCTAAACGTCCTTCTCTGTTGAGTATACACAGAAGTAGAACATTCAGCAAACTGGTTATGGGTTTCTGCAGAAAATGGAAACCTTCCTACATCGTTTTCTATTTTATTGTCTGTGGCAAAGGCCAGTGGTCTCTAAATGTGATCACCCTACAACTTCTAGCTTTTCTCCTTATTGGCTGCATTATCTAAATCTCCTGATAGCTGTACCTCAGTAACACTTGGAGAATCACCATTATTTTTCAAGATTTCAGGCAGGCATCCTTCCAATCCTACTTGGAACTACCAAGGATTTGAAATAAAACGCATAAAGTAATAATTCTAGGAGTTTTGAGATTCTCCCCCTTTCATAATCTCTCACCATTGGACATCTGGTCTGTGCTTGAGATAATTGGACTTCAACATCAGGAAAACCATGGCTTTGTCAACTTTTTTATTATTGGTTTTCCCTTGTCATGCTCTGTAAAGAGCGGATCAGGTAAACAGGCTTTTTATAAACATGATTAGTTTCAGTTTTGCCATGAAATGGACTCAAATGGGCCTAGTTTATTGAATCATGCCAGAATGGCTTGCAAGGTTTGCACTTTTGGCCTAATAGATACTGACAGTATGATATGAGCTGGGAAGAAATTGAAATATATTATATATGGGTTGACTGTCCACAGAACATCCATGCAACCATTGTGACATGTTTCAGAATAGTTGCTAGCCTCCAAGAATGGCTTATGTTAAATCCTCAATGAGTTTTAATTGGATAATAAACACCCAAGTCAAAGATACACATCACAATGACTCAGGGATAATAACACTTTAATAAGGCTTAATTTTATAGTATGATGAACAAAATGCATTCCATAAACAAACATCAACTGTATAGATGAGCGGATTAATGTAGAGCGAGACTGACAGATAGAGAGACATACAGTAGCTAAAGATAAATGGTTACAGCATTTAATTCACGTTTATAGGTTTTATTTTTAAGATGACCATTATTTCAGGGGAATTTTAGGTATGTGAATTCAAAGATAGAAACATTTGATGGTTTTAGAATAGTCCTGGGCTGATTCAATGCGGTTTCTTTTGTGTGACTTAATCCTCCTGCCAATTTGTCATTTTGGTGGTGGTGTTGTTTCCCCCCCTTTTTTCCCCATAGCATGAGTTTTCCCATACTGATAAAACTGTCTAAGGAGTGAAATATACTCCAATTTTAATCAGTTTTCCCACCCTGAAGACTTCCTAATATAATGAGATCCCCATCCTTTGTTGCATCGTCTATTGCAGGAGTCTTCAAACTTGACAGCTTTAGGACTTGTGGACTTCAACTCTCAGAATTCTTCCTCCAGTCATGTTAGCTCAGGAATTCTGGGAGTTGAAGTCCACAAGTCTTGAACTTGCCAAGTTTGAAGACCTTTGGTCTATTGCAACATCCATTCCCTATTTTAACTGTAATTCCTATTCAAACCATACAGACATTGAGAGCATTGAGCCAAATTTCTTGTGTGTCTAATCATACTTGGCCAAATAAATTGTTCTGTTCTGTTCTTTCCTATTCCTATTCCTATTCCTATTCCTATTCCTGTTCCTGTTTGAAAAAGACTGAAATGGAAACTGGTTGAATCTCAAACATCAGTAAACTTTACAATCCTAACTCCTAACCCTCTGGTTGTCTTTAGTGGTGGGACAGAATCATCTAGTGTGGAGGTTTACTTTCATTTCCCATGAGTTTTTTCTTGTTTTACTTTCTTCTGAAAATGCTAATTTTCTTAGAATAAGAGAGGATCAGTGGAGTATAAATTGACATTAATTCACACCTGACCCATCACAAGACCCTGACTTGATGTGCGCCTCATCTCACGTGACCTCACGTGAGCTCACCATCATAAGACCTAATGACCACACAAAGCCCTTATAAGCAGAAAAACACTGACATCCCCTAAATTCCACTTGGTAACGAAACATTTGGAAACCAACCCACAAGCTCAGAGAACAAACTGTTGGTCTCAGTTAGTGCTGATAGATAAACTGAGCCCATCAGCACATTTGCAAGAGCTACTATATACTTCCGCGATTGTTTAGCTGCATCAGGCACATCGTCAGCAGAGCAGGATGGTCGACGGTGACAAGAGGGGGAATCCGGTAAACCCCCCTGTCCTTTTGCTGCTTTGGGGTGGAACCTCCACCCTCATTAATTTACATCTAAGAAAATTACTGAATTTAGAATTGGACTTCCTTTATTTTTAGACATTGGGAAAGATGGCTCCGCTAATTCTTCTTGTGTGTGTTCTGTGTGTTTGGTTTTTTTTTATTAATCACATCAGCTGTTTTATGCTTCACAATCTTCCTTTAGGGTTTAGGGAAAGCATGGGATGCCAGTAAAACTGCAAAATATTGGAAAGAGAATTGCAAGCTGAAAAAGCAGACCATACACCCACAACCATTGTTCATGTCATCATGAAATCTCTGCAAGAACTCCACATTCTAGTTTTAGAATTTCAGACAATTTTCCCCCTGCTGGATGATTTTTTTTTTTAAAAAAAATACATTTTCTTTAATAAAATAAAATGAAAACTGGCAGAAAATAAACGAGGAGGTGAGAAGCCACCTGGGAAAGCCAAGAGAAATCATCAAAACCCACAAAAAAGTGAAAGTTAGAATATTTCGGACATGTCCTCCAGGGAAAGATTGAAGGCAGATGAGGTCCAGGCAAAAGAAGAACACCATGGCTTCAAAATCGAAGGGACTGGTTTGGACCAAACTCAACAGCACTTTTTCGTGAGGCTGTTGATAAAAATAGGATCGCCAACATGATCGCCAATGTCCGATGATGGATATAGAAGAAGGAGAAGGAGAAGGAGAAGGAGAAGGAGGAGGAGGAGGAGGAGGAGGAGGAGGAGGAGGAGGAGGAGGAGGAGAAGAAGAAGAAGAAGAAGAAGAAGAAGAAGAAGAAGAAGAAGAAGAAGAAGAAGAAGAAGAAGAAGAAGAAGAAGAAGAAGAAGAAGAAGAAGAAGAAGAAGAAGAAGAAGAAGAATAATACAAAAATAGGCGAAGATTTTTTTTCTTTCTTTTTCTATTTGGGGTTTGAAGCAGTAAGACAAACTCTGAATCACTTCTAGTGCATATGCAGTTAAATGATAGAAAAATGTTGTAAAAAAACCAAAACCCAATGGACAATGACCAACAGAAGCTTGCTGCTAAAAAGAAGAAATCAGCCACTGTTTTCAGCTGGAACTGAACGGATCAGCTTATCGGGGAAGCCACAATAAACCTGAGGGATAGTTTCTTTCCTAGGCTCCCACTCTGCTCTGAAAACGCTTTTGTCTTTGATTATTATGGCTCTGCTACCCTGGGATGCTTTGCATAATGCAAAAGAGCGCCTGTGAAAAGTTGCCGGAACAATATTTAACATATGTAAGGTACCATATTTCAGCTGCTGATGTGATCATTTATGACTAACCTATTACAATTTGTTAGCGCAGGCCTGACCTTTCCCTGGTAAGCAAAGGGCACATTTTACAGCTTTCTGAATACGTCTTATCTATTTAGGAGGTTTCACAGAAAAGGAAGACGTAGTGACATTTAGTTTTATTTTAGTTCACTGCCATTAACCTCCCGCTGCTGACTTTTAGATGGCTGCACATGGTGCTTTATCAAGACGTAGCAAATTAAAGCCCACATCCAGGCTCGAAAGTTAAAGCATGTTAGCACATTGCAATTTGTTTCAGAGATTGCAAAATTTAAATGAATTTGCTTAATGATACAGGCTGTGAACAGGCCTGATGAGGACGCAGGGAGCCAGCCCCGTAAGTGCAAAGTGAAATCGGGAGGAGCCTCAGAAATGGTCAAACCACATCAAGAGCCCTGAAGGCTCCGGAACTGCCACTCCACCAAAGTGTTGAAGGCCATTGGGAACATGGAAATGCTGTGGTCCTCCGGCAGCTGACAGAGCTGGCAGTAGAGTCGGACAATAGGGAGGAGGTTGGGGAGGAACCTGGGCCAGTTCTGGAGGCTGAGGAAGGCCCGGAGGAGGGCTCTGCATCAGAGGCAGAGATGGGGCCAGGGCTGGCTGGCAGTCAGCAGCTGCCTCCCTGCCTGCAGGGGAGCTTCTGGAATCAGTTCCCAGCCTGTGCATGCACAGAGCTAACGGAAGACAAGAACAATTGAGAAAGCAGGCTCAACTCAGGAGTAAGGCCACACCTCGGAGATGATTGGCCCCTCCCATAGGACAAAAAAGAGGAGTGAATGGGACGTGAGCTTTTGCAGGAAGCAATTAGTTCATCTGGTCGGTTCAAGCTTTGAAAAGTTCTGTTTGACTCTGTGTCAAGTTTGGCTTTGCCCTGTGTTTGGCAATTAGTTCTCTGGCAGCATTCCAAGTGCGATAAGGTGTGTGTTTATAAAAATTCCCCTGAAAAACTCTTTGTGAAGCCTGGTAGGCTATGAATGAACATAATTCACAGCCATGGAAATAAAAGAGGTTTTGCCAGGATTAAGATTGTGTTTTATGCTTTCTAAGGAAGCCTAGGTCAGAACACATATCAAGTCAGACCATTATATGACATTTCCAGTTTGGTCTAGTGGTTAAGGTGCTGGTCTCGAAATCAGGAGGGTGTTGTTGGAAGAAATAGCCATCTGGTTCAGTTCTAAGCTGGGAGAAAGGCACTGGAGACAAAATGAGGCTGGAGACTGATTGGAAAGAGGGTCAATTTATTGATGAAGCAGAAGCACATTGGTGGTTCTGGGCAGCTGACCACATAGAGTTGAGAGAGGGTGGCTTTTATACCTTCTCTTGGGCTTTGAACTTGAGCTTCCTGTTCCTGTGCAAGAACATGTATTCTATTGGTTGCTGTCAGACTCCCATGGGGCTGTGCAGGGGTCATAGCTGAGGTCATCTGAGCTATGAGGTTTGGTTGAAGCTTACTGGGTGATGATGTAATGAAGAGCCTTGTGTTCTGAAAGAATGTTGGGCAATTCCTATTGTGTTTTAATGGCTTTGTCCTAGTTTGGATCTTGAGTAAGGGTAAATCCCATCAAACTGAGGCTGAAGGTCTTTTGTCTTATAGATAGGATGACCCAGTCTTTCTTAATGGGTACCAATTATTTTCTGGGGTCAGGGAACTGGAGTCGAGTTTCTGTCTCCCTTAAGATTTCTATTTCTCTTTTATGGGAAACATAATATTCTGCTTTTTAAAACATTTCTCAAAATATTTCATTCTTCTAGGAGGGGTAACTTCCCTCACTATGAATTCTAGCCCCACCTTAGGCATGCAATCCAATTGGGGGACTTGGGGGCCAATCATCAGGAGACTATGAGTTCTAATCCTGCCTTAGCAATGAAAGCCAAGTGGGTGACTTGGTGCCAGTCATTCTCTCTCAGCCCAACCCAACTCACAGGGTTGTTTGTTGTGGGTAAAATAGGAGGAGGAAGGAGTATTAGGTATGTTCATCACCACCTTGAGTAATTTATAAAAATAATAAAGGTGGGATTTAAATAAATAAATTCAAAGATTCAGAGGTATCAGTTTCATGATGCCTGCACTGACACACAGAACCTCTCCATAGTTTCATAACTCCTTTCTCAATCTTAGCTAGAGATTGAATTAACAACTAGGCATGTAGCCATTTTACAAACCAAAATTTTCTAACTTCCTGGAGTAGAGTAGTTCTAGGTAGCTCATGAATCAGAGAAAACTTCACCTACATTGGAAACCAGTAAGGATTAGCTATGAGAGAGTAATGAAATACCTGCATAGGGAGATTGGTTGCTTCTGGAATATAAACATTAGGGAGAAGAAAGCAGAGGTGGTACTCAGCAGGTTCTGACCAGTTCTTGAGAACCGGTAGTGGAAATTTTAACTAGTTTGGAGAACTGGCAAATACCACCTCTGACAGGCCCCGCACCCATCTATTCTCTGCCTCCTGAGTCCCAGCTGATTGGCTGGGTCTTCTTTTATTGCCCTGCACAGGAGAACGGAGCTGGAAAACAGGTTAGTGGGGTGGGGAGGGAATAGCTGTTTTTAACAGATAACAAATTTTGAATTAAATTCAACTTGATCCCGAACAAGTGCTACGTATTTTCATGATGCCTCTCCAACCAGACCACTGCATTGGCTTGAGGTGGTGTAGCTATTTTGCACAGCTTCCTAAATTGCCTTTCTCATTATTAGTATTTGAATGTTCAAACATAATTTGGTGTCATGAAAAAGATATTTTTTTTCCTATCCTAATGAGCCATTTGCATTTTGTGTTCCCGTGTAGCCTTGTTTTGATACTGTGTGAAAGCAAGGAGCTGAGTGACATATTCCCTGTCATCTCAATAATCCAATATATAAAAATGCAAGCTCATTAGCACATCACAAGTAGCTTTGTGCTACCACAGAAAGAAGCAAACACATTTCAAGGACACAAATTAATATATACAACATCTAGTTATGATATCATAAAAGTCCTATAGTGTTGTTCTTCCTTCACCTGTGCAATAACTAATAACAATTGTGTAAGTAGAAGATGAGATTATTGCTCTCCAACTCATTACCCTTAAATGCAATTTATATAGGTTTCCCGAATCATAAATGTTTCTGTTCTACAGAGGAATTACTGAGTCTGTCATCTGCACTTCTATAACTCTCTGATTTGGTTCTGCAACCCAACAGGATAGACACAAACTTCAGAGGATAATTACAACTGTAGAAAAAACAATTGTTACCAACCTGCCTTCCATGGAGGATCTATATACTGCAGGAGTCAAAAAGTGAAAAAAAATTACAGACCCCTCACATCCGGGACATGAACTGTTTCAACTCCTTCCCTCAAAATGATACTATAGAGCACTGCACCCCAGAACAACTAGACACAAGAACAGTTTTTTCCCAAACGCCATCACTCTGCTAAACAAATAATTCCCTCAACACTGTCAAACTATTTACAAAGTCTGCACCACTATTACTATTAACCTTCTCATCACTCCTTATCACCCATCCCCTCCCACTTGTGACTGTATGACTGTAACTTTGTCACTTGTATCCTTACGATTTATATTGACTGTTTCCTAGTATGATTTGATTGCTTATTGTCCCCTATGACTATTATAAAGTGTTCTACCTTATGATTCTTGATTCTTGACGAATGTATCTTTTCTTTTATGTACACTGAGAGTATTTGCACCAAGACAAATTCCTTGTGTGTCCAATCACTCTTGGCCAATGTAGAATTCTATTCTATTCTATTCTATTCTATTCTATTCTATTCTATTCTATTCTATTCTATTCTATTCTATTCTATTCCATTCTAAATATTTTTGGATATGATCTTCAGTCATCATTGAATGGAATACAGTAATAATTCCCCAAAGGGAAAGCTACAACAGGATGAACCAAAGGCCTGGATCAAATATAGGTAGTCCTAGACTTACGACTGCAACTGAGTCCCGAATTTCTGTTGCTAAATGGGACAGTTAAGTCAATTTGCCCCATTTTATGACTTTTCTTGCCATAGTTGTGAAGCAAATCACTGCTGTTGTGAAGTTACATGTGGTCACATTTCCTAGTGCCTCCTGGAATTTAAAAATTGCAGGTTTCAGTAGTAATCGCAGGTGATTGTTGCTAATCTTGGTCCATATGCTTTTAAAAAAAAAATCAACAAATTGAACAAATATGCTTTGTTGTACTTCGTTTGGCTTATTAAATGTTGACGGATTTCCCAATGCAAGACGCAAGAGCAAGCAACATTTGATAGCCTACGCAGCTGGTCTGCCAAGCTGTTAATTAACTGAGTTACTGCAAATTTTCAATATCTTTCTCTCTCCTTAAACTATTGGATTGCTCGCCCTAGTCAAAGCAAGATTTCCCTGGATGCTTCTGTAATTTTTGCACTATATGAGTTTCATTGTATTGGGTGATTATCCACACTGTGGCAATTTTCTGTCAGTGCTAAATAAGCAGCACCCAAGCAAATCCTTTAAATGCATTGGGGGGAGTTAAAAATCAGTTTTTCTAAAGACGGTAGAGATATTGTAGGTCCATTTTTTCCCCATTTTTCATTCATTCCCCACCCACCCCTTGTATATTGATAGAATTTCTTGCTTGTTTTTTTATTATTATTATCTTTTATCCTTTGATTTCGGGCAGAGCATGAGCAAAGGCAGTAATTGTGTGAAGCCAATGCAAAACTGGAGATTCACAAAAGTAGAAGGAAGATATTTGTAGCAAGTGAAATCTCTAGATATCGAATGCATTTACTTAGGAGCAAAATGCCCAAATCTCTAAATACCAAAGCAAATATTATGCTGCAGAATCAAGGCCACGATGCTCCATTTAGAAAACAAAAAGAATAAATAAATAAAAGAATTATTTAATTAAATTAAATCATTTAAGAGCCATGGTGGCGCAGTGGTTAGAATGCAGTACTGCAAGCTACTTCAGGTGCCTACTGGCTGCCTGCAATTTGGCAGTTCAAATCTCACCAAGCTCAAGGTTTATTTATTTTTATTTATTTATTTGATTTATTTGATTTGTCAATTGCTTACAAGATAATAGGTATAAATATATACATAGTTATGAATACATGAAATGGGTACATATAAGAAAAATAAAAGAAACAATAGGACAGGGACGTTAGGCAAGTTGGTGCACTTATGCATGCCCCCTACAGATCACTCAGCCTTCTGTCCTTCAGAGGTGGGTAAATTGCCACCCAGATTGTTGGGGGGCAATAGGCTGACTCCATAAACTGCTTAGAGAGGGCTGTAAATCACTGTGAAGTGGTATATAAGTCCAAGTGCTATTGCCTTTCCTTCCTTCCTTCCTTCCTTCCTTCCTTCCTTCCTTCCTTCCTTCCTTCCTTCCTTCCTTCCTTCCTTCCTTCCTTCCCAGTGGTTAAAATGCAGTATTGCAAGATAATTCTGCCCACTGCCAACAGTTCGATCTTGAGTGGCTCAAGGTTGACTCAGCCTTCCATCCCTCCGAGTTCAGTAAAATTAGGACCCAGATTGTTGAGGGCAATAGGCTGATTCTGTAAAGCACTATGAAGTGGTATGTAAGTCTAAGTGCCATTGCTATTAATTGATCCACAGAATTCTTAAAGGATCCCATGCCAATGTAGCCAAGGTACCCTACTCCCACCATTGTGATTAGGGCAAGTAATCTGGAAGAAGAAAGATTCTAGAAATTGGAAGAACTCTGGGAAAATTTGTCTTTGCAGGATCCAGTCTGGAAAGATTTGTCTTTACCCATTCATTCCTCCACACTGGAAGACTACAGATCCATCGATTACATCCTGTCAGAAGTACAGGTTGATACCTATTGGTGTAACGGCAGGAATGATCTTAAGATACAGGTAGGAGAGCCACAGCCTAGACAATATTCTAATAAATGAAATTTGAATCTGAAGGAAGGGGAATGGTGAAAGCATGTCAGAAGTGACCCTCCCTAGTTTCCCGGAAAGTAAATGTGAAAGACGGGAGAGGCACTTTCAGATGTGAACGTAGCCTTAAAATAAATATATTCCTGGTTGTGTTTCTCATCTGGACTGCCTCACAAGGCTAGCAATGGTGTATTCTACTGTTGCATTGCTTCTCATTTACACTTTTATTATTAACTGTTTTGTAAAGGTTGGACAGATTCAAGGAATAAAACCAGAAAGTTAATTGGAGGGATGTCTCAAACTTACATAACTTATAATGACATGAGAGCGTACACCAATATTTGAGAGACTGCCACAGAGAACTGGAGGTCAAACTATTTTCCAAAGCACTATAAGGCAAAATAAAAGGCAGGCATGGATGGGAAATAATCAAGGAGAGAACCAAGCTAGAAATAAGGAGAAATTTCCTGACAATGAGAACAATTAACCAGTGGAATGGCTTGACTTTAGAAGTTATGGGATGCTCCACACTGGAGTTTTTCAAGAAGAGATTGGACAACCATTGGACTGAAATTGGTATATCATCTTCTGCTTGAGAAGGTTGGACTAGAAGACCTCCAAAGTCCCTTCCAATCCTGTTATTCTATTGACTGCACTTTTTTTTTCCTCCAAAGAATGTCTTGGGCTTATCTAAGCCTAGAAAGCTAGCTCCTGAAAGTGTTGATTAGAACTCTGACAGATGTAGCTGAATCTGTACACTCAGCTGGCTATAGCTTGTGTCTCTAGGCCAATAGCAATTTAAGCCAGAATTAAAGCCCACGCTACAGATGGGCAACTTGCAAGAGAAACAGCAATTAGTTCTCTCTAGTTAATTGTGGTATTTGGCAATTATAGAGAAAGCAATATTACTCGGGTCTTGCTGTGCAAGATTGCACAGGACTGTATAATAGTGTAGCAAAGCTGAATGCCTTTGCTAGTGGAATGTTTCAGATCTCTCCTTTCTCCACTTGTGTGACTGACTGGGCTTACTTGAACAAGGAAACCTGTTAGATAAACATATGTTCTGAGTTCAAGGGAAAATAATGATGGCGGCAATATATTTGGGGTTGATGGATAGTGACAGCAATTGAGAAAGTCCAACATCACATGGAACCCCAAAGGGAATGCTTATAGTGTTATGTAACAGAGGCCTTATACTTTGAACATATTCAGGTTAAGTTAAAGATGTATTTGATGTTGTTAAACTTAATGTCAGCATTCCAATGAAACTCCCCATTCTCATTCAGCACTCAGAAACAAAGTTCATCCAAGTAAGAATTTATTAGAGAAGTCGTATTGGCACATCTGGGAGAACCCAAATCTGAGAGTTCCGGGTTTTACCTTCCCAACTGAAAATCAAAACCCATCCCCTGCACCCACCAGTCCATCCCATGGTCCAATCTAACATCATCCCAACTGGAGACATTCTTCCAGACACTCCTTACCAAGTGGAGGGTAACATGTCCTTGACTTTATGAGAAGAATGTTGTTATGTCTAAACTTCCACCTCTCTATGAAATCCCCCCTCTCAAATTCCCAGGCACCAAGATGTGGCAGCGTGGAAGCATTTAATAAAATATGGCTTCCAAAGCTGACACTTAAAATCAAAATGTTTTTTTATTGTTTCCCCAAGAAATATTCTATTGAACAATGTTCATCTTCTGTCTCCATTCTGCCCTATTGTCTACGAGTGACTTTTAGTTCACCACATAGCAGACATCAAATGTTGATGCTTCCTAATTTTTAATTTCCTACTACTAATATTTTAACTTGTTTTTTTTATACTTTAAAAGGAAACAATTAGCATCATCATCATCACAAAAGGAAGGACTAATCTGTTTTCATACATATGGAAGGCTGATATTATGAACGTTGATGTAACGAACTATAAAAAGTAGCATCATGCATACTTTCCAAATTCCATGGATGAATTAAGCACAGTTATAAATGTCCATGTTATTTAAATGTGCCACTTTAAAAAGTGCAAAGATGATCTTTTCTTGCATTTGTGCACATATTACTTTTTTTTTTTAAATTAGGAAAATTCAGTGGGAAAACAGCAATTTTTGAAAAATGCCCAGAAAAAAATGAGAATTGAGTGTCAAAAGACATGCCCATTTTTGTAAAGAGTTGGAAAATTGAGTGTTATGGATATTAGATTAAATTAACATAAGGTTAGAAAATATGAGAATGTGAGTGTGTTGTCAGAATAATAGAGTTGGAAGGGACCTTGGAGATCCACTAGTCTAACCCACTGCTCACACAGGAAACCCTACACCATTTCAGACAAATGGCTGTCTGATCTCTTCTTAAAAACCTCCAGTGTTGGAGCATTCACAACTTCTGGAGGCAAGGAGTTCCACTGATTCATTGTTCTGACTGTCAGGAAATTTCTCCTTAGTTCTAGGTTGCTTCTCTCCTTGATTAGTTTCCATCCATTGCTTCTTGTTCTGCTTCTTGTTCTGCTTCTTTGTCATCAAACAGAATAGAGCTGGAAGGGACCTTGGGGGTCTTCTAGTCCAACCCTATACCATTTCAAGACTGGTGACAGTCTAGTCTTTCCATAAAAACCTCCAGTGATGAAGCACCTACAACTTCTAGAGGCAAGCTGTTCCATCAGTTAATTGTCCTATTAGAAAGTTTATCCTTAATTCCAGCTTGCTTCTCTCCTTGATTAGTTTCCATCCATTGTTTCTTGTCTTGCCTTCTGGTGCTTTGGAAAATAATTTGAACCCCTCTTCTTTGTGGCAGCCCTATCACTCTTAATGGGCTTATTAATCTAGTTTCATTAAGAGCCGTGATGGTGCAGTGGTTAGAATGCAGACTGCAGGTTACTTTTGCTGACTGTCAGTTGACTGCCATTTGGCAGATTGATTCTCACCAGGTTCAAGGTTGACTCAGCCTTCCCTCCTTCCGAGGTGGGTAAAATGAGGACCCAGATCGTTGGGGGCAAGATGCTGACTCTGTAAACCACTTAGAGAGGGGATGTAAAGCACTGTAAAGCGGTATTGCTATTGGAAAGAATAGGCAGTATTTGAAGTTGTGCCATACCTTCTGGCAAATTCTTTGCCACTATTTCTTTTTCTTGTCTTCAGACAATTTAACTGAATTTAAGTTAGTCTTACTTGGTTCTCCATAAGCCTTATTTAGTCTTACTTGGTTCTCCATAAGCCTTATTTAGTTGCTGCAAATGAAAAAGCATCAAACTATCAGTGTTGCATTGAGGGAGAAAATCTGGAGAGACTCCACTAACTCCGCTGGCTAATTTTATCATTATGACAGGGAATAAAAATAAAAATGTCTTCCAACTCCACAAAGGGAGAATTGCCATCTCCATGTCTCTCTAGGCTTCATAGTTCTGAATTTCTCAATAGGCTGAAAAGTTGACGGTAAACAAATCCAAACTGAAATTCATTCTAAAATGGCCAGAATTAAACCACACAAATAAATATATGCTTTTAAAGGAGCAATAAAAATAGGGAACATTATTTGGTGGGGCTAATATTGTTCACTGGTTTATTTCCAGCAGTTATACAGAACTGCCTAATTGTGGTGTGAATTGAGAAGAAATGATAGCTTGTATTAGCCAAAAAGTGGCTGTCAGTATAAATTGCTTTGCAGTAATTTTGAAGACAAATTAATAGCATGAAAAAGTCTAATTTTGACTCATGTTGAAATAGATGAATATGACAGAATGACAAGTAGACATGAATGGTGTCCAAACAGAATGAAATTTCTAATCAAAGAAATGTTAATCATCCTCTAACTTTAACATTGGTTATTTGTGGTTTTTTATGTCTATGAAACAATTGTCCAGTGCATAAAACTTGCACAAGGAAGGAAGGAAGGGTGGGAGGGAGGATGGAATATACATACATACAATTTCCCACTTCTGACAATATCTCAGTCAATGTCTGGAATACTCTACCTGACTCTGTGGTTTCTTCCCCAAACCCCAAAAACTTTAACCTTAGACTGTCTACTATTGACTTCACCCCTTTCCTAAGAGGCCTGTAGGGGGCGTGCATAAGTGCACCAACGTGCCTACCATCCCTGTCCTATTGTTTCTTTTATTTTTCTTATATGTATCCATGTATTCATAACTATGTTTTTACTTATACCTGTTATCTAATAATCGCTTGACAAAATAAAATAAATAAAAATAAAATAAATAAAACACACACACACACACACACACACACACAGAGAGGAGAAAGAGAGAAAATTAGTTGGGTACAAAGTGTAAGTATTAAAAAGTCTGGCCTAATGGCTTTACCACAAGTAATTACAAATTTCATGCTACTGATAATATATACCAGAAAAATAAACAAGGCAAAATATTTCTTTGCTGGAAAAATATCTGTCTCTCTGTGTGTGTCTCTGTTTCTCTCTCTCCCCCTATCCCTCTCTCTCCCCCCTCCCTCTCTCTTTCTCTTTCTCTGTCCCCCTCTCTCTCTGTCTCTGTCTCTCTCCCTTTCTCTCTCTGTGTGTGTCTCTCTCTCTCACACGCACACCCCCAAACATACAGAAACCTACCACAAACCTTTATGTTGGATAACAGCTCTACCTTTGTTAAGAACACTGATGTACTGATGAATTGATATATTAAAAGAGATTAGTTTCACATTTGTTTTCAAGGCAAGTGGGATGACTTGCGAAAACAGAACTAATTGCATCAGAGCTACCCAGCTCGTGAAATCCTTTCTCCTCTGTGCTGAAAATGAATCCCAGCTCAAAGAATCATGTACAAATGTGCATCTATTGGAGATAATTGCATTTAAAACACACACACACACATTTGGGAAAGTTGCACGCAAAAGAAAGCAAACAAAAATGGCTGGGGTGCATCTCCTGGTGTTTATAACTATCGAGTTTACTTTTGGTTTCATTGGCATAACATACCCCCCAATTTATTTATTTATTTTTAACTCTAGGCTGGGACTGAAAAAACAACAAATTGGGTGTTATGAAAGCGTGCATTGTGCCAAATTAATTCAGGAGTAGTTTGATTTCAAAATATGCTTAGTGCAGAAGGGAAATGAATAGCCCAATCACCATTCTCCACTATATCTGATGAGAACCATTAGATTACTTCATTGCTTGTTTCTGTCTTTTCTCTCAAAAAGTGCTACAGCTAGTCTCAGCTTGTGACCACAATTAAGCCCAACATTTCTGTTGCTAAGCAAGACAATTGTTAAGCAAACTTTGTCCCCATTTACAATCTTTTGTCAGCTTTGGAAGCCATATTAGTACCAGAAGCTTCCACACTGCCACATTCTTTAGCCTGAGACGGTGGGAGGGGGGAATTTCATGGAACGTATGTAGTTAGACATAATAGCATTCTTTGTTAGAGTCAAGGTCATGTTGTTCCTGCACCTGGCTGAGGAGTAGTAGAGGGGACGTCTAAATTTGGGACGGATAGTGATTGGGGCATGTAATGGAATGATGGGGGCAGGGAGTGGATTTCTAAAATTTTACTTATTGGAGGGAAACCCAGAAGTTTCTGATTCGGGGTTTCCCAGATGTGCCAGTTTACTACTCTAATAAAAGGGAACTTTGAAAATATATCTGGTTTGGAGTTATCTGTTGGAGTCAAGGTTTTCTGGAACGCTGACATCTTTCTTGCCGCAATAGTTATGTTAAGTGCCGTAGTTAAATTAGTAACACGGTTGTGAAGTGAATCTGGCTTCCCTGTTGACTTTGCCTGTCAGAAGGTCACAAAACAGGATCACGTAACCTAGGCACACAGCCACGGGGCATAACTACAAGCCAATTGCCACATGTCTCAACTGTCATAAATGCAAGACAGTTGCCAAGTGTCTGCATTTTGATCACATGACCCTGGAGATGGCCACAATGGTCGTAAGTGTGAAAAACAGTCCCAAGTCCTTTTTTTTTTGCAGTGCCATTCTAACTGAATGGTCACTACTGTCTGCTTTGGAAGCCATATTGAGACCAGATGCTTCCACGCTGCCACATTTTGAGCCTGGGAAAATGGGAGGGGGAATTTCTGGAGTGTATGTAGTTAGACATAATAACATTCTTTTTCTGATTCAAGGTCATGCTAGTTGGCGCATAAGTGAGGAAAAGTCTGATGCTGGGACGGATGGTGATTGGGCCATGTGATGTAATGATGGGTGCAGTGGATGGATTTTGTAGTTTTTACTTATTGAAGGGAAGCCCGGTACTTTCAGATTTGGGATTCCCCAGTTGTGCCAGTTACTATCCAAAACAAACTTTTGAGATGTCTGTCTTGGAGTTATTGGTTGGAGTGGAGGTTTGCCGGAATGCTGACAATTAAACCAAATGTTGAAAGTCAAGGAGTACCAATGTTCCAAAAAAAGAAAAAAGAAAACAAGAGTCAATACATCACATTTTTTCTGATAATGGTTTGGAAATATATTGTCCTTCCTTCCTTCCAATATTATTCTTATTTCTTAGTCCAAGTCCTAATCAAGTACCACTTGTCTTAAGTTTTGAATGATTATCCGGGGTCAGAAAATCTATGCAAAGTTATGTCAGCCCAGCTGCAATTATGCACAGGCTATGGTTTTAATTCTTTGTGAGAGAATCTTCATTGGAAAGTGGTTTAAAGTTTACTCTAGGCTGGGAGAAATGGAAAAAAAAAAAACAGCTCATTTTCTGTCTTTCAGTGCAATTTTCATTCCTGCTTTTGCAAATTCATTTGTACATATAGGTTAACTAAGCTGCTGCTAAGGGAATTTATTTAGAAATGCACTAGGCAGTTGCTTTGAGAAGCTGGAGTATATTTAGCAGGAAAGGGATGTTCGTGTAAGACATCTCCCAGGGTAGCCGGTTAAAAGCTTGATGGGTTTGAATGAATACCAATAACAACAATGGAGATAGTAATTACAATGTAATTGGAATGTCTTCTGGTAATTTAAAGGTGTGTATGTAACCTACCTGGGCTCATCTCTTCCCAGGATCAGTGATAGCTCAAATCAGTAGTGGGATTCAAATATTTTTACTACTGGTTCTGTGGGAGTGGCTTGGTGGGTATGGCAGGGGAAGGATACTGTAAAATCTCCATTCCCTTCCCACTCCAGGGGAAAGTTATCTCAAAATTCCCATTCCCTCCCCACCCACCCCCAACCTGATTTCCAGCTCCGTTCTCCTGTGCAGGGCAATCAAAGAAGACCCAGCCGATCAGCAAAATAGAAAGTTATCAGTTTGGATAACTTCTAAGCTATGTTTGGACTGGTGAATACCTGTAGGGAGATCCTTAAAGGGGAAAATTTGTAGCTCAGGGTTGAAATGAGGGGTGCTTGGCACCCTCTGAGCTTACTTGTTTTCTTGCAGATGTTTCATTACCTAACTAGGTAACATCATCGGTGCTAGAAGGGAGTAGGGTTTGTGGAATGATGGAGGAGGAGGAGGAGGAGGAGGAGGAGGAGGAGGAGGAGGAGGAGGAGGAGGAGGAGGAGGAGGAGAAGAAGAAGAAGAAGAAGAAGAAGAAGAAGAAGAAGAAGAAGAAGAAGAAGAAGAAGAAGAAGAAGAAGAAGAAGAAGAAGAAGAAGAAGAAGAAGAGAAGGAGGAAGAGGAAGAGGAAGAAGAGGAGGAGGAGGAGGAGAGGAGGAGGAGGAGGAGAAGAAGAAGAGGAGGAGGAGGAGGAGGGAGGGGGAGGGGGGAGGGGGAGAGGGAGAAGGAGAAGGAGAAGGAGAAGGAGAAGAAGAGGAAGAGGAAGAGAAGGAGGAAGAGGAAGAGGAAGAAGAGGAGGAGGAGGAGGAGGAAAAGAGGAGGAGGAGGAGAAGAAGAAGAGGAGGAGGAGGCGGCGGCAGTTATGGGGTCCTTGGTGCTGTCTGATCTTGCTTGTTTTCTTGCAGACATTTCATTACCTAACTAGGTAACATCACCAGTGCTAGTTAGAGTAATGAAATGTCTGCAAGAAAATAAGCAAGATCAGAGAGCACTGAGCTATCTTTTTACAGAGCTTTTTTCAGATTCTAGGGAGACCTCTTAATAAAAAGCATTCTTCTCAGAAAGAATCAAATACGTTTGCGAGAACTGAGAATCTATTCAGCCTTTCCATTTCCTGACATCTGATTATTAAAGCAAACAAATTAGAGAGTGGGAGAGAGCATTTCCTTTTTTTTTTTTTTTTTTTGCTTCTGATCTATGCCAACTCATGCCAGAAAAACCAAGGAGGAGCGGAACAAAAAAAAAAAAAAAATAGATATCAGAATTTTGGAACTGCTTTGTTCATACCCCTATCCTTTTAAAAAACCCTGGGAAAAGAAGCATACATTTAAAATTAAACTGGCCCATTAAAATGGTATTAAAATTCAATAAAGTCCAGTTGAAAGTAGTTTCAATTGCATACGATTGAATTTTAATAACATTTTAATGGGTTAGTTTTACTCTGGATATGTTATTTGTTCCCTGAGTCTTTGAAGTGTTCATCTATTCTTCTGGAGCCTTAGTCTAGTACCTCAAAGAAAAGTTTCACATTATTATTGCTCAGATTTTTATATATTTTCTTAGATATACATAGGTATGTTTTCTATCAAGCTACTCTTAAAAAAAAACCAACCACTTTGTATACCAGATATTGCACAACTCTTACCCTCTCTCTCCTCTATCTGACTATACTCATTTCTATGACAGAAATGTCTATAGAGATTGTCAGTCATCCAGGCCATGGTTACCCCAAAGTTGCTTTTTTTCAAGAAGCGATTAGACTTTCTGGTTTTTCTTTGAAGACATTTCACTCCTTATCCAAGAGGCTTCTTCAGTTCTGACTGGATGGTGGGGAATGGAAGGATTTATACTCCTTGCAGACAGCTGGACATTTGCATCCTTTTAGGCAGTCATTGAGGCCCCTTGGAGGTTTATCTGTGTCATCAGGACACCTGAATAGAGCAAATGGGTAGGGAGCCTTCTTGGAACTGTTGAAAGGACTGTGTTGTAAACAGGAGATAGATGATGTCATATCCCTCCCTCTCAGTTGAGAGACAGCTGTTCAGTTTTGATATAGATGGCCTCTTTAACCCCTCTTTCAAACCAGTGGCCTTCTCTGTCCAGAATATGGATGTTGTTGTCTTCAAAATAATGTTCTCTGCCTTTCAAATGCAGATGGACTGCTGAATCTAATCCTGATGTATTTGTTCTCCTATGTTGTGCCATGCGTTTATAAAGTGGTTGTTTTGTTTCCCCAATGTACAGATCTGTACATGCATTGTATTGCATATACTACAATGCTCATTTGGTGGTTTTCTTGCAGAAGTTTCATTACCAGACTAGGTAACCTCATCGCTGCATCACCACAATCATCATCACCAACAAAAAAATCAGAAGAAAGATTAAACTTATCTTAAGTCCTTCACTTCAGAGATGGTATTCAGCAGGTTCTGACCAGTTCTGGAGAACCGGTAGCAGAAATTTGGAGTTGTTTGGAGAACTGGCAAATGCCACCTCTGACTGGCCCCACCCCCATCTATTCTCTGCCTCCCATTGAGTCCCAGCTGATTGTCTGGGTCTTCTTTGGTTGCCCTGCACAGGAGAACAGCTGGAAAGCAGGTTAGTGGGTTGGAAAGGGAATGGGGATTTTACAGTATCCTTCCCCTGCCATGCCCACCAAGCCATGCCCACCAAGCCAAGCCACGCCCCCAGAACTGGTCGAAATTTTTTTTGAATCCCACCACTGCTTCACTGCCTTTCATGATGAAGTGAAGATAGGAACAAATGATTTTTGTCATACCATGTCGCTCACAATGCTATACCATACATGGTCAGACAGACAGATAAATAGATCTAGGGCTTTATGAAAAAACTGTTGCTTATTTCAGAATAAGATGCCATGATGCTCTTTGGTGTGAGCTTTGCATACAGAATAATTAGAGGTTGTCTTTCGGAGATGGGTCTATTAAGGGACTTTGCAATGAGACATGGTAGACCAGACTGTGGTTTCTCCTCTAAAATAATCTAATGGATAGTTATACAGTATAGTTCAATTTAAAAAGAGAACGCATTACCATTCTTGCATGAGTTAAAATTAGCATAGCACTTCCAAGGTGGCAAGAGAATCAATTTTTATTTTTTTAATTGTGTTATTATTGTGCACTGAGTTTGGTTAATGTTGAGACTGGGAATACTAATCAAATTAACTCTTATGTGGAAAATGTAATACAAATGATTCCAGAGAGTTAAAGTTAAAGCCTTTTAAATGTGCTCAAATTCTATCGCTTTTCATATTGCATTATAATTTGTGTTAAGTGCCAAAGGAAATAACTAATCAGCTAATACAGTGTGCCATCTCTCGAATTAGAACAGTTCCTGCATTTCAGAAGGTTGGGCTACTATACGACAATACACCTCTGTTTCCTTTTCCTAAGGATGCTTCTCAATCTTTTCTTAGCATACATTCATTTACAGCTTTCTGTTCCGAATTATGTAGGCTTGCTTCCAAAATGGAACTCATGAATTAACACATTTTGTAAAGAGCTTTCTATATTTCAAACATCATAAATGTTTGATGGCAGGCGCAACTGACTCAGGAGTGAAACTCTGGGTGGGTCATCACTAACTCAGCGAGATAGAAGAATTAGAAATGACTCTCCATGTGTTTATGGTGTTAGGAAAACCACTTAATTATCGTTGTTGACTGGTGTATGAGTTAGACAAGTGGAGGAGGTTGTTATATATTAAATTGAGGAAAAATTAAGAAACATTCTGATTAGGAAGATTAAGAGCCATGGTGGCACAGTAGTTAGAATGCAGTATTGCAGCTAATTCTGCCGACTCCCAGCAGTTTGATTCTCACTTAATTCATCCTTCCATCCTTCTGAAGTTGGTAAAACAGGGACTCAAATTGTTGGGGGAAATATACTGATTCTGTAAACTGCTTAGAGAGGGCTGTAAAGCATTGTGACGTGGTATATAAGTCTAAGTGCTATTCTTACTCCATGCCACCAGATTATTGTAATAGAAATGTACAGCTGTATTTTAAAAGGAAAAGGAAGTTTTTCCCCTTGTCATTCTAACATAGAAATAAACACACTGTTGGATGTGGGTCTATGCATAGGCATATATGCGTGCATATCTCTGTGTGTATTGGATGGTTTGTTTCTCCGTTACTTGATTTAGCAAAAGGCTAACTCTGTTGGAAATCAGAGATATCCAATGGAGATATATAGACAGGATGGTGGGATCTTTGCCTTCAGTGTTAAATTAACTACACTTCTTTGCACAAGTCATCATAAAAACACAGACTAAGACATTAGTTTGATGCTATTACATCAGCCAGACAATTTATTGTTAAGTGCTTGTCAAAGGAGGGCAAAAATTCCTGCTTTTCCAGCAGCTCTCATTGGCATTGACATTTACCCAGAGTAAATCTAATGTGGGTAAGGCTAGAATCATATAGCTTGACAGACGTGACATTTTATGGCTGCCATACTTTAACTAGTATTGTGATGATAAGGTCTTGGATGTCCCAAGAAACTTGTAGAATATAATTTCAGACCTAATGGACAGTCTATTTACCTTTCCACTAAGACCCAAGAAGACATAAATCAAGAGTCATTATTTAGGGTTTTTTTTGGTGGGACCTGGAAATGGAGAAGTTAAATCTTGCAGATGTAAGGAGAACCAAAGGGTTGCTTTATAAATAAGGCCAGGGGTGGGATACTACAGGGTTAACTACCGGTTCAGGATTTACGAGCTTCTCTGCCCGTTGTGAGCTGTGCACCTGTAAATCATCATTAGCACGTCATTAGCACACGGTGTGCAGAGAAGCAGCCTTTGAAACAGCACTTTTTTTCCTGCTTTTTTAAGTGCAGCTATGCCTCGTTCGGCAGCAGAAGTTGAAAAATCAGGAAATAAAGATCAGGTAAGAGCCCGGGTAGGCAGGTGGGCAAAAACATCAGCAGACATAGAACCGGTTCTATGTCTGCTGCTCTTCAGAGCTACCGGTTCTACAGAGGTAGACAGAACTGGTAGAAACCCACCCCTGAATAAGGCTGAACTAAGATCCAAAGACCCTCAGGCACTCAGTGTGCCATGAAAACAATCATTTAATTTGAGAGGTAGATACTCTGTTAGAAGCTTGTAAGCAGGGGTGGGATTCAAATTTTTAACAACTGGTTCTGTGGGCGTGGCTTACGTGGTGGGCATGACTTGGTGGTCATGTGACTGGGTGGACATGGCTTAGTGGTCATGTTATTGGCTGGGCATGGCCAACTCAATTTCACTCACATCGAGGCACGCATCTCCTCGCCTGGCCTCTCATGACTGTGGGGATGCTGCAACAGTCGTAAGTGTGAAAAATGGTCATAAGTCACTTTTTTCAGTGCCATTAGAACTTTGAATGGTCACTCCACACAAGCAAAGTACCAGCAAAGGAGGGGGAAAAAACTCCAGAGAACTTCCAGGGACAGGAAGTCTAGTCCTGCCAAGAATGTAATAAGGGTTAACGGAGAGGCAGTTTCTGTAAGCAACACCAGAATGTTTCCTTCCTGCCTTCCTTACAGGATTAGGCCAGTAATTTCTTCTAACAACCGGTTCTCTGAACTGCTTAGAATGTTAACAACCGGTTCTAGCAAATAGGTGCGAACTGGTAGAATTCCACCCCTGCTTGTAGGACTTCATTGTGAATATAGGCTAGGACAGCGGAAGAGGGTTATTGTGAAAGAAATATGTAACCTAATCATATCAGTTTTCTTTGTCTTATGGAAAAGAAAGCAGATTATGATGAATTAGATGTTTTGGACTTTCAAGAAAAGCAGACAAATCTGTAGCCTTTCATATGGGGTTGAGCAATCCCTGAGTAGAGAGAGTTATTAAATCCTTAATGTACTGATAGTGTTACCTATTTTGGTAATGAAATGTCTGCAAGCAAAAAACAACAACTTCACAGTTCAACCCTGATAGATAGATAGATAGATAGATAGATAGATAGATAGATAGATAGATAGATAGATAGATAGATACTATTTGATAAAGTCCCCAGCCTTCTGATTTTCTGAATGCTGCAAGAAGCCATTTGATAAAATGTTGTAATCTCTCAAAAATCAATCAGATAATCATGTTAATACATCATAGGATGGATCATATGTTCTTTAGAACCACATAAGTGAGTATTGATATCTTGAAATAAATTCAAAACTAGAATGTAATTCTGTATTATAGATACTACTTGAGCCTCTGATAAAGGCAAGGAATCTTGGATTTCAGTCTGTACATTTTGTTGTTCAGTTGTTCAATGACTTTTCATTTAATGCTGATGGTTTATTTCTAATCATAATGGATGAACTTCCTTATTATGTAGAAAAGTGGGAAGGAAGAAATATTGAAAAGTCATTTTTGCAGAGATTGGATTCGCTCCCATTTTGACAGTCTTTCATAAGGCTCTGTAGACATAGTTCTTGTTCAGAGTATTGCAGCATAAGTTCAGTGCCAGAAAGGTAAACACAGGTGGCTGAGACTTCATTTAACTTCTTTATAAACACATAAAGTAAATTTTACAATACCAGTTGTAGATTTCTCCAGCATGGAGCAAACTCAAACAGAATCAGACATGTTACAGGTTCAGAGCAGAACAACAACTCAGGAGTTCAGAAACAGACCTCATTTTCACTTTAATTCAGCAGGTAAGCATTATACACAGCAGAGGAGAGAAGCAGTTTCATTTTCAATAGTCAGACTCAGAGCTTAACATAGCTTCAGAGTTGCAGAGTTTAATATAGGCTACTTCTAGGCTACTTCTAGTTTCAGTTTCTGAAGAGTCGTCATTGGCTGACTTAGTTGCTATGCCTATTCATTGACTGACCTTGTCACCATGCTCTATTCCAGTTCATGAATATATTCTGACAGTTCTTCTAACAGGCTTGGGGTCCCCAAGTGATATGGAATCCATCAAGGGACTCATTTGATTGTTGTCACTAACACTCAAGTAAGAGTAGGGGGTTATTGGATCTGGATTGGGTTTTATCTTTATAAGCCATCAGTGGTCACCAAGAGTGAGTTGGGAAACCATGTAAATATTCTCCAATGAAGTTAATCATTTCTTAAATATACCATTAAATGAAAGTATTTTCACCAGTTGATATATCTCAAAATTATGGTTTTGATCTGCAATCTTTTTTCTTTCTTTCTTTCTTTCTTTCTTTCTTTCTTTCTTTCTTTCTTTCTTTCTTTCTTTCTTTCTTTCTTTCTTTCTTTCTTTCTTTCTTTCTTTCTTTTCCCCTACGTGGCAAAAACCTCCACCTCCACCTGCTTGACTTGAATAAAACCTGAAATGCAAATAATGTCAAGCAGTCTTGGAATTGCTTTTTATACAACCCCTCGTTTTGATAAATACAAGGTTGGATAAAACACAATACGACAGCTGATTCAACATGACTGGTAAGGCAGACACCCTCTGCCTTTGGGGAAATTAAATCTGTGTGAAGCAGTGTGCTCATAGTTCGAGGCTTAATGTTCAGGTTGCAAGGGAGCCCATAATGTTTGGTAATACTAGCTTCTAGATATGGTGAAGAATCTTAGATTGAATGAATTCCCAAATCCCAAACTCAGTTTTATCATGCTTTGTGTGAGCCCTGCAGCCTTGCTTTTCCTCTTCATTGAGTAATAACTTTTCCACTTGACGTTGTATTTTAGCATCCCATTATAAAAGACTTCTGAAACTTGGTTAACAAGATTTGCTTAACATAGTCAGACTTCAGCCTGTTACCTAGAAACATGAGAAGCTTTTCAGCAGGATTGTTTTATATCGGGAAATTAGAATTTTTCCTAGAGGGACAATGAAGCATTTCAATAACCACTGGCAACTTTAAATGAGTCTTGCTGAACTCCTTCAGCTGCCTCACTTCTAAATATCTGATTAGTTAACCATTGCCTTTGGCCCCGATGAATGTTCAGGCTTTATTCCTTTGATTTTCATTAAACAATGAAACTGATGAGTGTGTAAATTCCTTGATTTCCTTCCTTGTTACTCTTTCCTACCTAGGTCTATTCTTGGAACTCCCTGTTTTATTATGTATTTATTATTCCAACTGGTGGACTGTCCTAATTAGCTATGGTCATCACTTGCTTGCTATTTTCTCTACTACACAGCAGTGTAACATGAGTTTTAAAAATCCCAGGTCTGAGGTAAAATTTCCAACTCAAATGTCCAGAGAGATAGTGATAGGCAATATCAGCAGTCTCACATTTACATAGATATAGTCATGCCAATAATTACTTTGATTCTTCTGGCATTGTCCCCGCCCTTTAATTAAAGAATGTTGTACAATAGGGATAAATGAGCAAGCCTCTATAGAATTACAGATGTCCCTGCTGTTATGTTCACTTAAAAAAACACACCACAGTATTCACTTTTACACTGGCAGGCTTTTTATTCCAGCAATGTTCAATGCAGCATCAGGCTATCAGGTGCAAACTTCATTTCATTCCTATTCTGCTGTAGTTTAAAATGTGAAATCCATAATACTCAGGTTGTACATGTATTTGTAAAGGAGGAGGAGAGGTGGAGGAGATTTTACAAGCAGCCTAATATGTTGGGTACCTAAAGACGGCTTTGTGAAGCCATGAAGCCTAGGATTTGAAACCCAATAACTGTACCTGTTAGCTGATTTGTATTTTGAAAACAAGCTCACCTTATTTTCCAAGACATTGCTGTATCTAAGATGCATTCTATGCATTCTAGCCAAACATCTAATCATGGCCTTATGGGAAAGTTTAAAGCTTAGTGAGAGGGGAGCCTCCTTGATTTGACATACTAACATGGACATTCAGTTAAGGGATTAGTTTATCCAAATAGGCAATTATATGATGTGTAACAGAATGAGAATTAATTCAAAGGTGATCTCCTGCCCAAAATATAAGTACATTTTTGGTTTGAGGAAGGGATTACAAAGCATTCTGCTTGTGTAAACATGATGAAGGGAGATGAAAGGAAGATGTTTAGGCATTCCGGTATCTAAGGAAGCCTTAATAAATCTGTGAAGCTATTATTACCATGTTGTTCTGCTTAACAGGATTAAAATTCCCAATGACATTAAGCAAATGCAATAATAAACCAGTTATGGAAATGCAGTTTTATTCCCTTGCCACCATGAAAGCATCAGGCTAAAGGCAACGTTATAGTCCAATGCATTATAATGAAAAACAAAACTTATTGGTTTTGCTGCATTCTAATTCCCTGGGGCACAAATTCGGCAATGTTTATAGATTCTGCAGAATTGGTCAAAAGGTTTTCTACTCAGTCCTTTCAAACGATGATTGGAAGTTGTTTTTTTTTTTAAAAAAAAATCAATAGCTCTCCCCGGTTTTGATATCAGTGCCAATGACCAGTTGATTCAGGCAAGAAAACTTGCTTGTAGTGATTTCTGTGTTTTAAAAAAATCAGCAGAAAAGCCATAGGCCAATGGTAGAACCCCTGCTTTGCAAACAGATGGTCTTGAGTTGGATCCCTGCCATCTTCAGGTAGAACTAAAATAATTCACTAAATCCTGGAGAACACCCACCAGTCACTGTAAGCTACGATGAGTTAGCCAGATCTGATATACACCATTTTCTTCCATCCGTTGTTTGAAGTGACACAGTCCAAGGACAACTTTATCTGCCCTGTCACCTGGTTCCCTTTTGTGGCATGTTGATGCTGTTCTTTTGCTTCTTATCAAGTTTCAAAGGGACCACCTAATGACACGAAGAACAGATGTTCATTATGCAGCATGCTTTTCTTCCATCATTCTCTCTTTGAAGAAGCCAACCATAAAGCGGCTACTTAGAATCAAGGAAGTCCACTATTAGTTCCTAGAAAAAATGTATTAGATTTTTTTTTTTTAATCTAAAAAGATTTATCTAAAATTTTTGGAAGGCTCAGTGTGAAAGTCAGGCCTACTCTTTAGGCACTACGGAGCAGAAGGTCCAAGCACAAAAAATAATTGGGATGGAAATCTAATATAGGCATTAGCAAAATATAAAGATCTTTTTAAGAAGGTAACTTTATTTCTTTTACTCAGTTTTACAAAACTTATCTTTTATCATCTAAGGAACTGAAGTAGCTAATTCATTTATCGCAGGACAGATGAATTTTCCAGCAGGTTCTGCTCAATCCTCCTGCTTAAATTTCCAAACACATGGCGTGTAGCCATTTGAGGTGTTGAGGCTGACCTCAGCTTTTCTTACTTTAATTATTAGATAGCCACTATACCCCAGGGATATTTTTAACAGGTTTGTTTCAATAATATCACCTATTTTAGTGCTTGTTTTTTCTTATGTGCATAAGAGTTATATATGCTTTTCTCTAAACATTTGCATATGCTCTTTTCCTAAGATATGCAGGCTAATATTCATACTAAAAGTAACTGTTTGGAGTGTGTTCCTTTCGTATCAAATCAAATCAAACCAAATCAAATCAAATCTATTACAGTCAAAGACCAGAGACCAGAACAAATAAAACACTCAATGGACATCCAGTTAAAAATTCTAAAATAAAATAATAAATAACACATAAAATCTATATTAAAATCACAATTTGGCATCCAGTCTGTCAGTTACATATGGCCTAGCTATACTATAATATCAATCCATAAACTACTTTGTATAAACTTTCTTTTGTCTATTCCATTTCAGACTTTGGTGGGTGGGGAAATCACGTGAGTGCATGTTTGTATTTTGTTCTGTATACAAATTCTGGAAATGTGAATTGTTTACAAGGAGAACTTCCAACCGCCCATTTCACATTAGTCTGAAGTTTGTATTGTCTCATATTTCTAAGTATCTCAAAAACCAAATCATGGTCTTATTGAATATATTCACAAATCCTTAGGTTGATCTAATATTTGGAGATGCTGGAAGAAATAATGTATATACGCAATCTCTGCAAAATAACTTTGTAAGTTCTTATCAGGTGTGTGTATGAACACGCATGCCAGTCTTGTGTCACAGTAGGTCACCAGGCTAGAAAACAGAAGACTCTAGTTCTGTCTTAAGGACTAACTCAGCAGAATGATTTTGGGCCAGTCACACACACTCAACCCGAGAGAAGAAAGCAATGGCAAATGTTTTACAAAGAAAACTGCAGGGACTAGTCCAGGTGCCCATTAGGAGTCAACCCTGACTTGAAAACTTCTCACTCACCAGCTCTTTTTCCCTCCAAAGTGACATATGTCCTGTCATTTTTAAAGCAAACATGGAATAAATCATATTCACATTTGGTACTTGGCCAGTCTTATGTCAGCTCTTAGTCTCTTAGAGTCTGGCGCAAAACAAAAATGAGAAATGTCTTCTGTGATCTTTGTTAGGGTAGCCTATGACCCTCCCTAATTCCCCTAGCTATTGAGGGATAACTGTGTGCAAAATAGACACACAACATGCGCTCATTAGCTTGCCAAATCCAGAAGTGGCATGCGGACAAAGATGGTTTGAAAAAATGGTCTATAGTCATAGACAAATCCAAACTCTTAACAAGATCCCCCTTTTTGCAGAAAAAAAATCATTCAGTCTTGAGAAATTAATGTTCTATAGTTAAGATTGTCTTTGATTGGACCAGCCAATTCTAGCCAAAAAAGAGATATTGGAATTGTGTGAATAAGGACCTCACAAGTATGTTTTTTGTACCATCTTGAGTTAGCCATCTCAGCTATAGATTGACAGTAGTGATAGGCAGAGAAATTCTCAAGTTCTTCCCTTCCTTTCTCTCATCACTTTAATAAAAGAGAATTAATTGTCTTCCAAAATATCTTTCAAGAGGAGGGTTTTAGGCAAATTTTAATGATAAATATACTGTTCCTTGCAGTTGTCTATGGAGATTTTCAGTCATCCAGGTCCTAGTTGTCCCAAAGGTGCTTTTACAAGAGGCAGCTGGACTTTCTGATTTTTCTTTGAAGACGTTTTGCTTCTCATCCAAGAAGCTTCTTCAGCTCTGCAGTTATGTTCTTGCAGTTATTTACTAATCATAGAGCTAATGGGTGTGTAGAGGAGTGAGGGATAAGTGTTGTTGCACAACATTTGCACAATAATGTTCAATGTCCCTAGCTTCCCATGCTTATTACATCCCATGTATTAAGATTAGATGTCATTATCTTCCTTAAGAGGTCATGACCTTGGGGAATCCCTGGAGAATAACTTGTTCTTTTGTCACTTCCCCAATTTTTAAATGCATTTCAGCGTCAAACAGTCTCTTAGCACTACTCACATGAAACACAGGGAATTCCAATGAAATGGAAAGCTTATTTGGAGAGGAATGGATTTGCGTCCATCTGGAATGCAACACACTTTTGTTGATTTAGCCACTGTGAATCTTCAATCATAATTTCCCCCCTCCAACCAGAAAATAGGATAGGATAAGATAAAATAGGATTGAATAGGGATAGGATAGGATAGGATAGGATGGGATTCTTTATTGACCAAGTGTGATTAGGCACACAAGGAATTTGTCTCCTTGCATAAGTTCTCAGTGTACATACAAACAACAAGTGATAAATCATTATCATAATCATCATAAAAATACATTCATCGTAAAACATTAGATGCAACACAGTGATAGTCAAAGTCACATTTACATAAGAAATTCTACATTATGTTTCTTTACCAAAAACAAAAACAAAAAAAAAACCAGGAAGACAAAACACTGTATTGGTTTGGGAACATGACAACAATAACAACAAACAAAAGGTTAAATTTAATTAGTCTCATCTTTGAAGATACATCTCTTAAGATCCCACAGGGGGAGCTTCTGAAATCCCACCAAGTTGGGGGCAGTAAAGGATGTTTTAGAGTTAAAATTGCTTAAAGCAGCTTATCATTGAATGACAATTAACTACTGCTTCTGGCTAATTTGGTTGCAGTAATAAATTCCTCTGTGATAGGGCACCGGTTATATTTCATAGATGGTTGGTGCAAGTTTTCCAGCTTTCATAATGTTAATTAAATGTTATATATTCAGAGATGAAAGAGTTGTCCTAAGGATCATTATGGTGAATTAAATTTAACCATGGATTTTGAGAGGCTAACATAATCTAAGAATCTGTTGTGGTGTGATGGAATCTCCAGCTAAACTGGAGGGAGAGGTCAAGAAGGGTTGAGTTTAGAGTCATTGCATTGCAGAATATGGCACAGATTGGACTTCCACCAGAATCTTTGAAGCTTTGTCTTGCCGTTCCCAGAGGAATGCAGTCAGTCTAGTGAGATTCTTATATTATAGTTGACCAGAAATAAACTACTCATGAGACTCTTCATGAATGGTTCTAGTTGTTTTCACACAACATGTAGACAACCAGAGCCCAATGCAATGTGTGTTGGCTACCGGTAACTATGTTGTCCATTATAATGGTGGTAGTGATGGTAGGAAATGAACAAATGTGTGTTCCCAGATTGTATTGCAAGCCTCTGCCCTCCTGAACCTGTGTGGTGACATAACATGCAGGTATGTAAAGGATGGAGTTTATATCAAGAAGATATAAGGTCCATTTTCATTGTTCTGATGAAACCTCAGCTTGTTAAGAAAGCTATATAGTAAACTACATGTTGGTGTCATACTATTGCTTATGAATGTTATCTATATAGATAGAATGATAGATGAGCATAGTCATTTTGATATTGTTTACCTCTTTGATTAAAATTTGGTGCTCTGAATAACTACCCATTGAGTACGTTGAATTCTTTTCCAATTGTGATCCAAGCTGTGCTGTGATTTATGATCATTCCAAATTTTTTTAAACAGACATTTGGTAATATTCTTTTCAACCATGTAAACATTCAAGGATGACCATGTAAAGGTCCTTTTTCATCAGATACTGTATAATCTGTTTATATTGGTGTTTCTTTAAAAAACGCAGGTACAAATACAAATTATATGTTTGTGAAATAAGGGATGGCCATCTCAAATAATTCAAAAGCACATGAAATCAATATTAATTTATCATCTATTATGAAGAAATATTAATTCATCATTTATTACAAACAAATATTAAGTTACCATTTATTATGAACAAATATTAAGTTAGCGTTGTCTCCAAATTCTCAGGACTTGAAATTTGAAAGCTCTATTCTCTATGATTTCCAAAGCTACTGAGTGTAATTAAGAGTAGTGTGGTTTATACACCTGCAGATAAAAGCCATAAAAAATCTCATTATCGAGTCAATATATCTTGTAATTAATAATTTTTAGCCCAATAATTTATTAGCTCATGTAACAAATTCTAGGGTGTGCAATCATTACAAAAGTGAATTTTGTCAAGAAAATAATTCAGCTTGGTTACTACTTAAGTATTTCTGTGTTTAAACTCTTTTATGGTAGGGATAAAAAAATAAAGGTAGGAATGATAGATACATTCCTGTTCACAAAGTATTGTCTTAGGCGATACCTAAATCCTACATCCCCTTGAGAAATAGACCCACTGGGGTTTATATTTGAGCAGAAATAAATAGGATTGTGAAGAAGACAGATTGATCATAGTCACTTGAGCTGAGACCAAAGGAAATAATAGCTTTTGAAATGAAAACCCAGAGTAAGGTGATGTATTTTATGGTTGATGAAGTCCAAAAGGATTCATTCACAGCATTGTTGGGGGAAAAAAAAAACCTCTGATCATCGCGAGGTAAGAAATTTGTGGGAGACATTATGATCAATGCACAAGATCTAATCCATCAGCAGTTCTAAACGAGTATCACCTAACAATCAGTTTAGTGCCTTGAAAACAAACAGCTCATCAACAAACATAGTTATAAAGTTGGCAATGTGCAGTTTTACATCCCATCCCTCTTTTTAATTCGGATATTCCCAAAGATCAAGATGTTCATTGCAAGTAGTAATTCATTCCCATATTACCTATATAAAGAAGATTCAGACAAACTAAATAAGGGAAAAGAAAAGTGAAGAGAACGATAAAGGATTACAAAATGAAATTTTTAGGAGGAGAGATTGAGAGTAACTTGATCAAGAATTTTTCTTGGTCAATGATTTTTCAAATAAATTGAAAGAAGTTGATGCAGAATAGGGTGGTCTGTTCTGCCTCACTTTAAAATGCAAGGCACAGAACAATGATTTGAAGACCACCCTCTCTTGGTGATATTTTATTTTTGATTCTTCGACTGAGCAGGAAATTAAACTTACCTGTTGTGTCCAATTCTATCAGTCAATAAATTTGGAGAGGTATAGAGAAAGAAAGATCTGGCTATTTCATTACAGATTTGAAGAAAGTTTGTATAATAATTTAAAACACACAAAAAAGAGTTTCATAAAATTGAGAAGAAAATTTTAAAGTGTACTCATTACCTAGTACCTCCTTCAGTCACATTCAGAATGTTCCTTCCAATTTTCTCCATTGTGAGTTTGCTTGTATGTATCATGACTGTCATTTTCTCCAATGCTCTAGAATTATATTTTCGTTTTGTGGAATTTACAAAATGGCTTTAAACACAACAAGAGATGACAATAACAACAAAAACAACCAAAAAAACCCTGTTTCTTTTATTTTTCTTATATGTATCCATGTATTCATAACTATGTTTTTACTTATACCTATTATCTTGTAAGCAATTGACAAACCAAATAAATAAATAAAATAAATAAATAACCACAATGTTTGATGTGGCATTCTTCATGCTGGCTATGAACTCTTTTCTGCAGACCAACCAGACTTTGAGATAATACAGTCCTGCAAAAATTAAACAAACCAGTCAATTAATGTTCTGCCTATAAATTGCATTAGAAAGTTTGCAGGTCTCATTTACTCACAGCTCCAGTTTAATGCGGACTTATTTTAATAAATTATACATATACAAACTTTAGTTCTCAACTCGGCTATTACCAAGTTTCCTGAATTGTGAAGAACAGAAGCAAGAGCTTCTAGTTTTCTTAAAAAAAAAAAAAAAAAGAACTAGAAATGTAATGCTAAAACATACACCTTCAGATTTGTTCACTTAACACTAAATTACATAGTGCTGGAAGCAAAACAACTGTTAAAAACAATTACCGTATATACTCGAGTATAAGTCGAACCGAATATAAGCCGAGGCACCTATTTTTACACAAAAAACTGGGAAAACTTATTGACTCGAGTATAAGCCGAGGTGGGAAATGCAGCAGCTACTGGTAAATTTCAAAAATAAAAATAATTAATTTGGGAAACGATCTCACTATCATGAAAGGTTTAATTGATTCACTAACCCAAAAGAAGAAGATGATGATGACAGCGGGAGGCAGGAGTCACTCTCTTCCCCTCCCTCGGAGGCCCCCTGAGTCAGGAGTCGCTGCCGCCGGGCGCCCCAGTCCCGCCGCCTCGGGAAGGGAAAGGCAAGCGCTTTTGCCTTTCCCTTCCCGGCTGGGCTGTGGGAGTCGCTGCCGCCGAGCGCCCCAGTCCGCCGCCTCGGGAAGGGAAAGGCAAGCGCTTTTTGCCTTTCCCTTCCGGCTGGGCTTTGGGAGTCGCTGCCGGGCGGCCAGCCGGCTGTCCCCCGGCCTCGGGAAGCAAAACAACTGTTAAAAAGGCAATTAATTCAGATCGTACCGCGCTCTTTTTTCAGAGGGAATCGCCCATTTCTTTTATTCTATTCAGATCGTATCCCTTCAGGAAGCCCATTTCTTTATTTCTTTCCTTCTTTCTCTCTCTCCCTCCCTCCCTCAATACACATATTCATTCTTTCTACAAATATGAATGTAGAAATGATCTTCTTTAGGGTAGCAAGAATGCAAGGGAAGCCATCCCAGCTGCTAACTTCTGAACCAAACCCACAGTTGAAGAAAGAATATTTTTTTTTCCTTCCAGTGCACTTTTAATCCATCAAGGTGATGACTTCATTGGTAGCTGCCAACCCTTCTGCTCTTTTGTGGCAAAATAAGCAGGTTGAATTATATGATCCCCAAAGAGATTCTTATTTGGGCATAATGACTTACATTATGGAACTGCTGTTAAAGAGTTTCTCCACGGAGCAATTATATGAAGAACTTTGAACAAGTTAAAAATGTGCCATGAAAACCAATTATCGGAATTATGCATTCTAGAAATAACCTTCTCATAGCTTTTCTTTCCTCTTTTGGAGGTTTTTCTCTCCCCTCAACCCTCGTCCAACAGCACCCAGATTTTTGAGAAGATTATTTCTGAGCTGTTTGAGCTGCATCTGTGATTTGTGCCTTCATGTGCAAGACTCCCCGGGGAAAAATTTCTGCAAGATGAAAGTGGGTGGTGAGGTTATAGCTAGACAATGGAATGTATAGAATACTCTGAATTCCGCAGGGAACTGTGTAAGATAATTATTAGGAGGCTTCTTCGAATAAAACAAATTCTGATGATAAAAAAGTACGGTTTGCCTTTGACGCAGAAATCTTGATTTAACATTCCCAGGTATAATAGGCATCTGTCATTGTTTAATTGCATGGGTCAATCTACTTTCCCAACATTTTTGGAAGAGTTGCCATCTAAAACGTGTGTTTACTATATTGTCAAATAGGTGGCTTTAAAGAGTGCCCACATCCTGCGACTGACCTTCAATTAACATCTGGAAGAGAGGCTGCTTAGACAAGTTTAGCTCAATCTATTTCCTATCTAAGCAAGTGGTGAAGTAGAATCAAGGAAAGAAGCAACCTGGAATTCAGGAGAAACTTCCTGACAGTTGAGGAAAATTAACCAGCGGAACAGCTTGCCACCAGAAGTTGTGGGTGCTTCATCACTGGAGGTTTTTAAAGAAAAGACTGGACAGTCACCTGTCTGAAATGCTATAGGGACCTTGGAGGTTGGACTAGAAGACCTCCAAGGTCCCTTCCAGCTCCATTCTGATCGAAATAATCAGTTCCTTCTTTTTGCTGTAGCAGGCAACCAGGGCCTGCTAGACAGCTAATCTTCATTCATATCTAGCCTTCTTTTGCCGATGCCTAAACTGAACAACTTTGGGGGAATGGAGGTTGCAAATCTATAAAACCTACCCATTGAAAGCAACTTCCTTGTGAGTCAAATTCTGGAGACCATCCTTGCAGTTTGGGCTGACCCAGCAGATGATGGGCATACTACACTGTATACTATAAGCATACAGGTCGTCCTCAATTTACAATCATTTGTTTAGGGACGGACGTTGAAACAACACTGAAAAAAGTGACTTACGCTCATTTTTCACACGTCCGTTGCAGCATCCTCATGGGCGTGTGAGCACAACCGGCATATATATTTATGAGGGTTGCGGGGCCCCTGGGTCATGGGATCACCCTTGGTAACCTTCTCAGCTGGCTTTCAACCAGGAAAGTCAAATTCTCTTAATAACCACATTAAAATCGCCATAGCACTTATAGACTTATATACCCCTTTACAGCCCTCTCTAAGCGGTTTACAGAGTCAGCCTATTGCCAGGGGTGGGATTGAAATCTTTTAACAACCAGTTCTGTGGGCGTGGCTAGGTAGGCTTGGATGGGTGGGTGTGGCTATGTGACTGGGTGGGCGTGGCTTCTTTTCTTTTTGCAGCAAACCCCTCCCCCATTTTTGTGCCTTCTGGGCCTCAGGGCAGCCTCCTGGGCAGAGCAGTAAGAGAGTAAGGGGGATCCTGATGTCACGCATGCACGATAAGGACTGACTGGGCAGGGAGGGGAGGGGGCCAGCCAGGGGCACCATTTTCTGGTTCTCCGAACTGCGCAGAATCATAACAACCGGTTCTAAAGAACTGGTCCGAACCAGTAGAATCCCACCCCCTGCCTATTGCCCCCAACAATCTGGGTTCTCCTTTTACCCACCATGGAAGGAGGGAAGGCTGAGTCAACCCTGAGCCTGGTGAGATTCAAACAGTCCAATTGCAGGCATCCAGCAGGCAGCAGAAGTAGCCTGCAGTAATGCATTCTAACCACTGCACCACCCCATCTCTTAAGGGTAAATCACTTTAACAATTGGAGTGATTTGCTTAACAACTGTGACAAAAAGGACACACAATGGCCCACAACTCACTTAACAACTCACTTAACAACCTCCTTACTTAGCAATGGAAATTTAAGCTCATTTAACAGATTAAACCCCCTGCCCAAGCAGGAGACCTTACACCATTTCTGACAGAGGGCAGTCCAGTCTCTTCTTGAAAGCTTGAAAGCTTCCAGTGATGAAGCTCCCAAAACTTCTGAAGGCAACTTCTGTTCCATTGATTGATTGTTCTCACTGTCAGAAAGTTTCTCCTTTAGTTCCAGGTTGAATCTCTCCTTCTTCATTTTCCATCAATTATTCCTTGTCTGGTCTTTGGGTGCCTTGGAAAATAGTTTGAACTCTTCCTCCTCTCTGTGACAGCCCTTCAAATATTGGAAGACTGCTCTCCTGTCTCCCCTGGTCCTTCTCTTTGCTAGACTAGCCATGCCCAGTTCCTGCAACTGTTCATCGCCTCCAGTCCCCTAATCATTCTGGTTGCTCTTCTCTGCAGTTTTTCTAGAGCCTCAACATATTTTTAATAGTCTGGTGACCAAAACTAAATGCAGTACTCTAGGTGTGGTCTTACTAAGGCTTTATAGGGTGGTATTACTTATTAGTGATATTGGCTCCCTTGATCTTGATTGTATCCCTCTGTTAATGCAACTTAGGATTGTGTTGGCTTTTTTGGATGCCATCACACACTGTTGATTTATATTTAACTGGTTGTCCACTAAAACTACCTCTCACAGTTACTGCTATTAAGCCTGGTTTCACCATGATTTGTATGTTTTGTAAGTCGAGGATTATCTGTATTTGAATATAATTTTTTTTATAAACTTCTGAAGTGTGTTGCCTTCCTGGCATCTCCATTGGTGTTCCTGGTACTTTGTCCTGCACATCTTAAATTAAGTGTCCCTGCACAAATTAGCAACAGCAGTGGCTTCCCACTGTCTTTTCCCCTGCTGTTACTATGCTACTTTGTAGATCGTTACTATATTTAGTTAGGGAGATGTCATTTTTGGAAACCCTGATGCTATTTTGATCTCATGTGACATTTGTGATCATTTGGATGGTTAAAGTGGCTTTTCTAAAAAAAAGGTTCTGAGTGGTGAAAACCCAGAAACAATCAATGTATTTCTTTCATTTTCCTTTTTTTAGCATCTTCGTTTAGGCTAGCTCTTGTGAAATTGTAACCTGGTATATTAGTAATTCCATCTTCAACCCCTCTCTCATGGCTAACCACTAATGTCAGAAATTGCTTTGAGTCACATCAGCAAGAGACCAGACATCATTTTATGCCTCTTGAATGCTCTGAGTTTCCTGGAAAATTGTCAGTGTTGATGTAAAAGTATTTCCACCGATCCACAAACTCTAGCTAGTCTTTATGGACAGAGCATCTTTTCATCTCAAGGTGGGCTCAAGTGATTTTGCTAATGGAGGCAAGTAAACCCTTTGTGTGCCCTTTTCCAATGGTAGCAATCCAATTTTCTTTCTGTTTTGCTCTTTTGCTTCTCCTAATTGGATCCCAATACTTGCCCTTAATATTTTGTGCATTGCAAAGGGGAATGAATGAATGAATGAATGAGTAAATGAGTGAATGGATTGATGGACGAGACAAGGGACATATTTAATTAAATGACCATTTAGAATAGCATAGCTACTCAAATCCAGAGTTAGGTTGCCATCTGGAGCAGCACCCTAATAGCAGAATTTCGTTGTCTGTCTTAGTGGTCAGTGAAGGTCATCCTCTTCTACTGGACACCAAGGCTGAATGACTTCTTATTATCACTCTTTAATTTTCTCCTAGTAGCTTATTTTATGAGGAACACATCTTGCTGAGTAGGTGTCTTACATCTATTTTGCCTGCTAGGTGGTTGGCATGGCTTAGTATTAAACGCAAATACTGTATGTGTTTTTTTACATTCTGCAAAATACGTTCTCTTGGCGAAAGATGATTCTGTATTTAGACTTATGCTTTAGTGAGGGATTTCTGAGCAAAGGGGCTAACTAAATTTATATAACCAGCCATTTGCAATTACACCTGCTTTGCCCTTTGCTTAGTGAGGAGCCTTGCTGAAAAACATTGCTGTGGACACCTCTAGATTCATGTAGATTTGGGGCTCGGGGTTGCAGTTGTGCCCCATCCTCTGACAGCTCCAATTGATACACATAGCTGATCAGCCTTCTTTGAATCCTGCCTTTCTGATTTCTGAGGTTGACTATCTTTTTTTTTTAAAACAAATTTTATTAATTTTAAAGACAAACAAACCATCATTAACCATTAATACATGAACCTCTTTCCATTATAAATTTTACAAGTCAAATAAAACATTATTTTATACAATATAATTCTATTTTAGACCATTTCCATATGAGCATACAAATATCTCTTATCCAATTTCTCTTTATTACTCTTTACTCTTATCCAATTTCACTATTATTATTTTTCTCTATATTTATCCAATTTATAATTATCATCTATTTCTCTCTGACTTGGTTACCATTATTCTCATTCTATATTCCTGCAAGGTTTTATTAATTCTCCCACATACATAAACACACAAAACACAAAAAATATAAAAGATCTTTTAGGAAGGTAACTTGGCCCCAGAAACCTCTCTCTACATGAACTTCAATTATATTCATGCTCATCTTACATGCCATTACCTATTTTATTTACCATTCTATATCTTCTAAATTAGCTTCTCCACACATTTCACTCTTCTTAATTCTATCTTATTTAATTCATTTTAATTTAAGTCATTATATTTGTATCTTTTGTCCATTCTTTATTATCCATTTGTCTCATTCCCTATAGTAAAAAAAAAAAGAGTTTCTCCTGAAATCACTAATCAGAGTATGATGCCTTTCTATCATCCCCCTAAATTAACATTTAAAATAACACCTAATACCCAATCTGATTCTGCTTGGTACATTCTATCTACTAATTTTTAAAAAGAAAAATAATAAATCCAAAATGATTAAATACATTACTAAACATTTCAATATTTTAATCTCTTATTAACTCTTAAACCATTCTAATTTTCTATTTCTAATACAAATGCTACAGTACCATATTATGTACCTTGCAGAATCTTTTTTTAAACAAATTATACATTACCCTTTGTCCCTAAAAAAATTCCTCTTTTCCCATCTGGTTTCAAAGCTTTGTGGCTTTTCTCCACCTTTTCCCTTTCTTTCTTCTCCCACCAGGCCTTTCTACCCCACTTCTCCTAGCCTCTGCCTTGTTAGCTTCCCTTCTCTGTTGTGTTCCTTTTTCTTTTGTTTTCTAGCATTATATTGATTTTGCATCTTATTTTTCTCTTTCTTGGGTGTTTTTTTAAATTTTAAGTCCTTCATTTTCCTTCCTCTCTTTCTCCTCTCTTTCTTAATTAAATTTTGAGATTAATCAAAGATGGCTTCTTCTTCTTCTTCTTCTTCTTCTTCTTCTTCTTCTTCTTCTTCTTCTTCTTCTTCTTCTTCTTCTTCTTCTTCTTCTTCTTCTTCTTCTTCTTCCTCCTCCTCCTCCTCCTCCTCCTCCTCCTCCTCCTCCTCCTCCTCCTCCATCTGTTGTTGTGCTTGTTGATAAATAGCAAGCGCCATTTCTAAAAAGAGAAAAGCTTCCTTTATAGCGTCCTTGCCCTCTCTTTTTGTTTGTTCATATTCTTTTCTCAGTTCCTCAACGGAAAAAGCCATTATAAATCTTTTCTTTTCTTTTTTTCCTCTTTCTTCTTACAACAACCAAGATGTTTCAAAAGTTAGAACAGTATATATATTGTCCTCTCCCTTCCCACTTATCACAGAAAGCAAGTTTTAACTTTCTATAAAAAGACAAGTTTCTCAATATCCATTTGTTGATTCCATAGGGAAGGAGAGTAAACTTTCCTTTCAGCACCTCAAAATTGCTGCTTATAGTTCTCTTCTGGAAAGTATCATTCAGAAAGCCATAATTTTCAGGATGTTAAATATGTCTTAAAGTCCTGGGTCAGCCAAGAAAAACTTTCACTTTAAAAAACTTTCTCCTCTTCCTCCTGCACATTCTTACCCAGCTGCCGGCTTCTTTGTGGCGGCCATTACGGACCGCCGCTGCACCGTCTTGAGAAAAGGGGGTTTTGCCGGCCGGAGAGGGGGTCTATCTTGAAGTCCATGATCAACCGGAGCAACATGGCCAGATTTCAGGCCAGATTCCAAATCATAGTGTCAAGCTCAAAGTGCGCTTATGCTGTTGCAACCATTATCGCTTGCCAAAGAACCAGGGAGGAGGGAAGGGTGAGATGCCGGCTCCAGACTTCAAGAAGATGAGCCATGAGAGCCAAGGATACTTCAGCAGGTGTTTGCTCAGACCAGAGCTTTTTTTCTCATAACAATACACAATGACATTCAATTGGACCATGTGATCTACACTAATAACAGGGAGAGAGAAATCTATATTGTCATTATGTGGGTTTGTGCAGGGAGTAGGTAGAGCTGGTTTTGCCTTCATCAGTGCTGAAATGATGAACTCGATCAAGTTTTGCATTCAGAGATTGGAAGTTCTCAAATGTGCTTGCTTTGGTTTAGTTCATCAGGTGGAACATTGACACATAGTTTACAATAGGTTTCACCACCCAAAGCTGTTGCATGACCACTTCTGGCTGTTTCATACAGATCTTGAGGAGCAGAGAAAATACACTAGACCAGTGGTGGGATTCAAATTTTTTTACTACTGGTTCTGTGGGTGTGGCTTGGTGGGCGTGATGTGGTTTGGTGGGTGTGGCTTGGTAAGTGTGGCAGGTGAAGGTTCTACAAAATCTCCATTAACTCCCCACCCCACTAACCTGCTTTCCAGCTCCATTCTCCTGTGCAGGGCAACAAAAGAAGACCCAGCCAATCAGCTGGGACTCGGGAGGCAGAGAATAAATGAGGGCGGGACCAGTCAGAGGTGGGATTTACCGGTTCTCCAAACTACTCAAAATTTCCGCTACCGGTTCTCCAGAACTGGTCAGAACCTGCTGAATACCACCTCTGCACTATACGTATCCATCTCCCAATACTGGTCATCCAGTAGAATGGTCAATGATGTCTCCATCAATGCAATGTCATTCATGCATGTTAGAGCCTAGACATCCTTCTTACACATTCAATTATTCTTGCATAAGCCTTTTTTCTTTCTTCTTTTTAATCTTTCTTTCTTTCTTTTTTTAAACTTTGTCCTTAAATGATCCAAGACAAATGCCTTGGTTGGGAAGAAATAATGTGTGTTGCTACAATCAAGAAGAGCTTCCAAAGTCTTTTGTCTTTACCGTGACGTGGGGGGATTGAGAAATCTGGAGTTTCATTAGTTGAACCAATAGAAATGCTAATGACTTAGTTATCTCGTTTGAGAAATGGAATTGTTCAATAATGTGACCATGTCTTGCCAATGGAAAATAATTGCTTTATGGACCCCCTGCACAGTTTGAACAGGACTAATAAATGACAGGCATTCTATGAAGATCCAACAAATGCACTTTCTGGTTGAAAAGTAAGATCAAACATTTTTTTTTAAATAAAGGAAACAGTCTTTCTTGTAGATAATGGTGACTCTTAAAAGCACATTAGCTTGTATAGTCTTGACAACTTTTGTTAAGAATATCGGTTTTATATGTGCAGCTAAAAAGAGACCAAGTATGCTAATTATTAAATACTGTTTCCTTTGTTTTGCTTTTGCTTCAGGGCATCTGGGGTTGGTTCATTTTGTGTTGTACTATTGACTGATTGTACTGTTTACAAGCTAGACAACCTCCTTAGGAGCCATGGTGACATTGTGGTTAGAATGCAGGATTGCAGACTAACTCTGCCCATAGCTTGTAGTTCAATCCTGACCAGCTCAAGGTTGACTCAGCCTTCCATCCTTCCGAGCTCAGTAAAAGGAGGGCTCAGATTGTTGGGGGACAATATACCAGTGGTGGGATTAAATTTTTTTTTTACTACTGGTTCTGTGGGCGTGGCTTGATGGGCATGGTGTGGCTTAGTGGGCGTGGTTGGTGGGCATGGCAAGGGAAGGATACTACAAAATCTCCATTCCCTCGACACTCCTGGGGGAAGGTTACTGCAAAATCCCCATTCCCTCCCCACCCCACTAACCTGCTTTCCAGCTCCGTTCTCCTGTGCAGGGCAACCAAGGAAGACCCAGCCAATCAGCTGGGACTTGGGAGGCAGAGAATAGATGGGGGCGGGGCCAGTCAGAGGTGGGATTTACCGCTTCTTCGAACTACTCAAAATTTCCACTACCGGTTCTCCAGAACTAGTCAGAACCTGCTGAATTCCACCTCTGCAATATGCTGATGTTTGTAAACCACCCAGAGAGTGCTATAAAGCATTATAGGACGGTATATAAATCTAAATGCTATTGCTAATGCTAGTGCTTGCAGGGACTTCAGCTCCCAGAATTCTTTAAATAGTATCTGAATTTCAGAGAATTCTGGAAGTTGAAGTCCACATTGGGATTTGTGTGGACTCACAGTTGCCACAACGACAAATGAAAGTAAGACAATTTGCATAAGGTGTACTAATGACTTCTTTTCTGGTTCTTTGTGGGCAAAAACTGGATTTTTGTTACTGAGGTCTGCAATTATAAGTTACATCAAGGCTTTTTGGTAGGGATCTTCAAACTTGACAGCTTTAAGACTTATGGACTTCAACTCCCAGAATTCTTCCTCCAGGCATGTTAGCTTAGGGATTCTGGGAGTTGAAGTCCACAAGTCTTCAACTCGCCAAATTTGAAGACCCTTGCTTTTTGGAATCAAGGTATTTTGAAGGTTATACTGGTGCTTCAGTTCTACTTCCAATGCTCTTTGGCTACCACCCTTGGAGCTTAAGAGAAAAATTACAGCAGCAACCAGGTTGGAATTGAATTTAAAACACATCAACCCATATTAGTGCTATCAACAGCTAGAGGTGGGTCTGGATTATCAGCAAGAAAGAGTCAAAGGTGGGAAGAGTAAGTGATCTACTTCTGCATTATATATTCCTATGGCTGTCAGCTTCCAAGTAATGCAATCATCATAAAATGAACTCAGAGGCATTGCAGTTCCTCAAAGAACTATTTTATTTAATTACATATCTTGGCACGAACTGGTAGAAGCCAGTACTGAAAGTTTCCCGGGCTTCCACGTCACTATAGCTAGAATTTCCCCATTTTTTCCAAAACAATATGTCACATTGTTCAACCAGGAGATGAAATAGTTTCCTGGCAACCTCACTCCTCCGACCTCTGACTGACCAGCAGTTGGAATGCAGCTTATCGCCTAGCTATGTTGTTTTGGCTGGAGCTTCATCCGCCTCAGTTCTTCCTCAGCTCCATTTCTCAAATGTGTCAAACTGCATTCATACAATTCCACCACCAAACTGAATTCAGGCTTGACAATGGCTAAGCAAAAGGTCCACAAATACCTCAGCAGCTGTTGCAGGTTAGGGAAGGTAATGCAATGTTAATTTGTTTAAATTATGGATCGCAATAGCACTTAGATTTATATTCCGCTCCACGGTGTTTTACAGCCTTCTCTGAACGGTTTACAGAGTCATCCTATTGCCCCAAACAATCTGGGTCCTCATTTTACCGACCTTGGAAGGATGGAAGGCTGAGTCAACTTTGAGCTCCATCAAGATTGAACTCCTTGCTGTGGGGCAGAGTTAGCCTGCAATACGGCATTCTAACCACTGTGCCATCACGTAGCGAATACTGTGCTGTTCAGGGAACATTCTGATCCGAAAGGCTACAACATAACCAAAGTAGCTTGTGATTCCTATGTATAGCACAGACACACCAACCTTTTGATTCATATCTGATACTACCCTGTAATGTGGAGGTTTGACTTGGTTTGTGATGAGTAAGCATTCTGATTGGAAAAAGGCAGTTTTGTGTGCCATGTTCTGAATATATACCAATTTGACACAGTAGGAGATTTACATGAATTTTAAGTATGTATTCAAGCCTGAGGGCCAGGATGTGTGCAATTTATAAGTGTGGGCCTATTTTCTGTGTTATTATTCTAAAACATGGAAAAAGACAAACATTGCATTCGATGTGTGTGCTTAAAGCATGCTGTATTGGTCCTTTAATGCATTTCATGCCTTACCATTGAGAGGTGCCTTTGGAAAAAAAAAGTCACCCCAAGGCACATATATTCAATTATGGGGAGAAAAATGTTTGCTTAGGCAACTATAGCATAAAAACCCACCTAACCTTCAAAATCTATTGTGGGCCCAGCTCCTATTAACCTCATCAAGCACTAGATGGCAGTATTCCACTAACAACAATGGCAGCAAGAGTTAATAGATTATAGAGACATTTTAGTATAAGGAAATACAGAATTTAGAGCAGCCGAAAAAATGTTGTTAAATTAAGGAATGCGAGATTTAATAGAGTAGTTAAGGAAATCTCTGATGGCTTTAAATTTTGCACACTGACTTGGTGAAAAGTATCTCTCTCCATTTTCCACCAACTCACTACACAATAGCCTTTGGATGGATTCCAACACTACTGGTTGTCTAAAGCTTTGAAACAGAAGTTTAAAAAAAATCAATCCCAACTAATCAATTACTTTCAAAGGCTCAGGATTGGCATGACAGATTACAGGAAGTTGTTGTACCATCCTGTAAGCTGAGGACTCTATGAATCTGAGTTATATTTTTAAATGATCGGTGGAAAAAAATAATTAAAACACACACACACACACACACACACACAGAGAGAGAGAGAGAGAGAGAGAGAGAGAGAGAGAGAGAGAGAGCGCACTGGAGAAGAAAGAATAGCAGAGAGATTCATCCATATGGCCACAAAGCTTTGAATCCTCAGAAAAGTCAGGATTTCAACTTTGTATCTTCCACCCATGCTGCCACAATTAGAGAGAAATGAATAGATTTTCCTTCATCTTTAAGATGTACCATCAGGCAGGTTTAATCTGGTTCTCTCCATGCTGGGAACTGGGCTATGAACTTAGCTGGTGCAAATCGCTCCAAGATTCGATTGCCTCTTGTTCTGACTCCTTAACAAAATTTGCAAATTTCTTCCTGAGTAAAACATACATTTTGAACAATATGGGTGTGAAGGATATCGAAATGGATTTGCCATCCCATCTCTGTTTCTAACACTGGCTTTTGCCCTCCACTTTCCAGCTGCCATGGCTGTGCTCTTTGTTCCCTTCTAACTCTGTTGTCTGAAAGCAAGCAAAGAAGGAAGGAAAATAGAAATACTCACTCCATGGTTACTTTTTTTTGGCCAAGGCTCACGTGCCTCTTATCTGACTGTTGTCTTGTAGCAGTTCTTCTTCCATTTCATCAAGGCCATTCCCTGTGCCCTCTGTACTCTCTAGTCTTGCATTCTTATAGCGGGGTGTGGATTTTGGCAATGGGACCCTGTACACTTTGCCCCCATGTCTTACATGTATGGCTCTTTTCAACGATAGTCATGGGTTCAGGTGACCAAACATATACAAGCACATTTAGGGTAGTTCATACTAGAAGCTGGAGATCTTGCATTACAAAAGAATTCTGGTTCCAAGGAGAATTACATCCTGCTAGTGTGATTCTTCCAGAGTTTTCGAGAAAGGCAGACAAAAGTTGTAGAGGAAAATGTTAAATCCCCACCCCCCAGCCCCCAAAAAGGAAAAGACCCATTATTGAATGGAGCTTGAGGAATTATTCTGATGGGCTGCTTGGAAGAGGGGATCCTGCATTTAATGAATAGGAAGGAGCTAAATTTCTGTTGGTTGCTCAGTGTCAGAAGATATAAACATATTAGTGTGCCATTATCTTGGATTTTCCCTGGAACTCTCTCTCTCTCTCTCTCTCTCTCTCTCTCTCTCTCTCTCTCTCTCTCTCTCTCTCTCTCTCTCTCTCCCTCCCTCCTTTTCTCCCTCCCTCCCTGTCTTCATCTTCGTCTCTTTCTCAGAGAGGGAGACAAAGACAGACAGACAGAGAGAAAGACACACACACACACACACATACAAAGAGAGAACATTTCTGATTCCTACTTCTTAATGCCTTGTTTATTGGTTTATTGACTTTAAAAGCTGGTTCTACTGAATAATCTCTTTGTCCTACCGACCAACGGTTTGTCTTTCTTTGGGCCAACCATTATGGACTTCATGTACATTCAAACGAACTTACCATACCTTCACAGACTTTCATGGAAATAGTTTTGTTATGGCTGCCATATATGTGCTGCAAAAATCCCAGTAGTCACAAGATGGCAGCACAGAGCTACATGGCCCTGCTTTTTGATTGCCATCTACTGGTCTTTTAGAATTTTTCAGTCTTAATCCTTTCAGGTAGGAGTACATGCAGATTCCTTGAAGGTGAGAAGACATGCAAGGAATGCCCCTCTGAGATCCCTCCATGTGCTTTCTCTGTCCTTGTTAATCACACTTCTAGAAAAGAATCATATCCTACAGGAATTTGGAGAAATTCTCCTTGCCCTAGAGGAATTCTGAAAAAAACTCTCCACTCAGTAATTTGGGCACCCAATTGTTCTACTTTCAAATTCAGTGAAGAATTTTTAAATACCATTTGTTCCCAACTGTAGTGACAACAGCACCTGGGGGAACGTGTGGCTCAAACTGATTAGAATTTTGTGCAAAACCCCGTTGATCTACATGGAAAATCAATTCGCTCCTTGCTTAACTGTTTTTCCCCTTTGTCCGGATAACAGGAGAACAAAAGAGTAAAGACTTAATTCATTTATTCACATCAGCTGCTGTTTCTGTGAATACGGTTAAAGAAATCAATGGGAGCAATTGATAGCAGCAAGAATAAGCATAGTTGTGAGATGAAAAAAGTGTCAGTTCAAAATAAGTTTTCTTTTTGTTCTTGTTTTGGGGAGAATGCTGGAGTCTTCAATCTGCTATTGTTTGTGTGTGGTGATCATAATGCTAATATCACTCTATGATTTTTGACATCTTGTGAAAGTAATACCATGAAAGATTCACATTCATCTAAACTGTGTTGGTGGAAAGTTTAATTGCTATTGTAACATTGGGAATTCCCATCTGTGTCTTATTCACCATAGCTGAGACTAAAATAGTGTTGCCTCAAAGATTGGAAGCATGATGGATAGGCAGAAGAGATGGACATGTGCAGGAGAATGAAACAAGTAACGGGAAATCCTTCTGCTTCAAACTCTAAAAATCATTTTATCAGCACATTCTAATATCAATGGACAAATACTTTGACTCTTGTATAATATATATATTGTTACGAAATCCCCACCCTCATCTCAAAACCTTATCTTCAAGATAAATCTGAATTCCAAAGCCATCCATGGTGTTGACATGCACGCTGTATGAAATGCTTTGTTGGGAAATTTCTAGTCAGGCGGGGAGGTGGGGTCAAGTGGGAAACTAGCCTCAAATCCTTGTGCAGCCACAAGAAGCATAAACCTAACCTCTCCTAAGTTCCATAGAACCTTATCTGGTTGTTCCCAAAGGAAGGAAAGCTTGGGGAATTTCTTGTAATAAAGATAGAATACAGTGAAGTTGCTGACTCAAATCTTTCACAAGTTGATTTGGTTGCCTGCACCTGGGAGTTGTAGATCAATCCTGCAATCGTGATGTGTATACATAGAGATGTCAGCCATAGGTACCAGAGTTTGATAGTCCAACACAGTCAAAGCTTTGGAACATACAAGGTTTAGAAAACTAATAACCTCCATTGAGCCTAAGTGACTCAAACAACACAAAGAGGAGACAAATTTTATCTGCTGTTTGTCCGTGTGCCTCCAGACTGTGGTCTTCCAAGGTTACCTGCCTACTTTCCAGAGGTGGTATTCAGCAGGTTCTGAACAGTTGTGGAGAACCGGTAGCGGAAATTTTGAGTAGTTCGGAGAACCAACAAATATCACCTCTGACTGGCCCCGTCCCCATCTATTCTCTGCCTCCCATTGAGTCCTAGCTGATTGGCTGGGTCTTCTTTGGTTGCCCTGCACAGGAAAATGGAACTGGAAAGCAGGTTAGTGGGGTGGGGAGGGAATGGGGATTTTCCCCTGCCACGCCCACCAAGCCATGCCCACCAAGCCACACCACACTCACCAAAGCCACGCCCACAGAACCGGTAGTAAAAAAAATTGAATCCCACCACTGCTACTTTCATCCTGAGAGTCCCTGTCAGGACTGTCCAAATAAATTTCCTTGCTACTTCATCATCAGGGGGTTAGAAACTGAAAGTTATAAGAAGTGATTAAAGAAAACCTTTGGCCTTTGGAAAAAAAATGACTCTGAGATGTTATAGCAGTTTTCAAATATTAAAGGATCTGTCATACAGAAGATCCAAATCTCTTCTCTCTCATCAGAGTGCAGAATACAAAATAATGCCTTAAGTTAAGGAAGTAAGGAAGGTTTTAAATGTTAAGAAAGACTTCCTAATGGTAAGATAATTCTATTGTATCTGAGTTGCAAAACTCCAGAGGAACATTCAATATAATCAAAGGAATGCATCTTCCCTTCCAAGATTATGATTTTCTAATTTTGTTTTGGCTTTATTGCTGTAACATACAAGAGAAGGAAAGGAAAGGGTGCATAAAACAAAAAAAAAGCTATTAGAAAAAGGGAGAATGTTATTATATTGCTTATAAAAATAATTCCATCTAGTTTTTAAACATTTAGACAAAGCTTGACCACATGAAATGATATTATCAATCTTTCATTATGTTGATAAAAATGTTTTAAATAGAACTAATACGTTCATCTACTCATTGATCCATCCATCAATCCATCGATCCATTAATCCATCCATCCATCTATCATCATTGTCTGTCTGTCTGTCTGTCTATCATCTATTTATCCATCCATCCATCCATCCATCCATCCATCCATCCTAATCTATCTAATCTATTTAATCTATCATTATCTATCATTATCTATCTCCATCTTCTATCTATCTATCTATCTATCTATCTATCTATCTATCTATCTATCTATCTATCATCTATCTATACTCTCTATCTATCTATTTCTCTATCATCCATCCATCTATCCATCCATCTCTCAATCATCTAAGATTGTGAAACTAGAGATAGTTTTCTTGTCAAGAATGTTTTTGCCCCTGCCTGGACAAGATGGGTGGATGAATGATCAGCTCTTCGTATAATAAACTCTAATTATTGCTTAAAACAAACCCACTGGGATAAAATGAATTTTTATTGCCACAATTGACTAGTCCCTTTAGATTATTTTCCCCAATATGAACCCAATCTCATGTTTTGACAAGAACAAAAAAAAATAGGGATGCATTAGATATAATATTGCTTCTAATTGTTCATCGTATCCTGAATTCAGTGTTTTTTTTTAAAAAGCCCTTCTGAAGTTTTTTCAGTCAATTTAGGGAACTGTAATATGTGAAGAATTTTGAGGTGGAAAAAAAGAAAGAAAAAGGAAATAAAATACTGAATAACTTATTGCTGGCAAACCAGATGTCCGGATAAAAACCTGGCATTGATCTCTACTTTTAGAAATAGTTGAATGATTCATTTCTGAAAACTGCAAATCCAAAAACATGGAGTGTTGAAATGAAGTGCCTTCCATTCACTTTCAGTGCAATTAAACCATGGAGATTTGGGTGGTGTGCATGTGTTTTTTTTTTTTAAATGACAACAGGGTTTTGACTTTCAGAACCTATAGTTCTGAGCCTCCTCATTTGAAAGCTCGAACAGCTGGGGGGGATCATTTGGAAAATGCTGTTGTCACTTTGCTTGTTTGGCACATTGTACTGCTAAATGTCATCGGTTTTAGAAAGAAATTTATTCAGCAAGAAAACCAGCCAAATCCAGGATGAGCCAAACCTTTTGCCAACTTTCTCCTCTGGGGGAAAAAAAGTTGAAGGGAAAAAAAAAAGGAGGAAGAAAGGAAACTGTTGTTTGATATTCCCTTTGTTGATCACTACAATATGTTTGAATGAACTTGCAAGCAATGTAAGCCTATGTTCCAGTAAACAACAATAAAAAGTGGAAATGCCATGACCGACAATTCCAGCTTTATTTTTTATTTTTTTCTGTTGTAGATGTCAGATTTCTGTGGTGCCTTGTTTAGATGCTTGTAGCACTAGGGATTCTGGTCTTTGTAGGCTACAGAGCCAAATAGTACCTACGGGAGAAAAAAGTGTACAATATTCATTGTA